>NW_025725992.1:0-212174 GCF_021461395.2 Schistocerca americana | reverse complement strand
CTCGAGCACCGTATGGTCGTTCTCCTGTGAGTTTAGATTATCGAATCCGACGCAAAAATGACAGTTAATTATAACGTTCAGGTCCTCCTAATGCCGATGGAACACTCAAATTGCGTCGAGATTCAATACATCGGCCTCCAGCCGACTTGTCTCCAGGGGTCTATTGCTGCCTCGGGCACGTTATGGTCGTTGTACTGTGAGTCTAGATTTTCAAATCCGACGCAAAATTGATAGTTAATTGTAACGTTCAGGGCCTTGTAATGACGATGGAACACTCAAATTGCGTCGAGATTCAATACATCGGCCTCCCGCCGACTTGTCTCCAAGGGTCTAATGCTGCCTCGGGCACCTTATGGTCGTTCTCCTGTGAGTTTAGATTATCGAATCCGACGCAAAAATTATAGTTAATTGTAACGTTTAGGGCCTCCTAATGACGATGGAACACTCAAATTGCGTCGATATTCAATACATCGGCCACCAGCCGACTTGTCTCCAAGGGTCTGTTGCTGCCTCGGGCACCATATGATCCTACTCCTGTGAGTCTAGATTTTCGAATTCGACGCAAAAATGATAGTGAATAGTAACGTTCAGCGCCTCCTGATGACGATAGAACTCTCAAATTGCGTCGAGATTCAATACATCGTCCTCCAGCCGACTTGTCTCCAAGGGTCTAATGCTGCCTCGGGCACCTTATGGTCGTTCTCCTGTGAGTTTAGATTATCGTTCTCTTGTAAGTCTAGATTCTAGAATCCGACGCAAAAATGATAGTTAATTGTAACGTTCATGGCCTCCTAATGCCGATGGAACTCTCAAATTGCGTCAAGATTCAATACATCGCCTCCAGCCGAATTGTTTCCAAGGGGATATTGCTGTCTCGAGCACCGTATGAACTCCTCCTGTGAGTAGATTTTCGAATCCGACGCATAAATGATAGTTAATTGTAACGTTCAGGGCCTTCTAATGACGATGGGACACTCAAATTGCGTCGAGATTCAATACATCGGCCTCCAGCCGACTTGTCTCCAACGGTCTATTGCTGCCTCGGTCACCTAATGGTCGTTCTCCTGTGAGTTTAGATTTTCGAATCCGACGAAAAACTGATAGTTAATTGTAACGTTCAGGGCCTTCTAATGACGATGGAGCACTCAATTTGCGTCGAGATTCAATACATCGGCCTCCAGACGACTTCTCTCCAAGGGGATATCGCTGCCTCGGGCACCACATGGTCCTTCTCCTGTGAGTTAGATTTTCGAATCCGACGCAAAAATGATAGTTAATTGCAACGTTCAGGGCTGCCTAATGACGATGGAAATCTCTAATTGCGTCGAGATTCAATACATCGTCCTCCAGCCGACTTGTCTCCAAAGGTCTATTGCTGCCTCGGGCACCTTATGGTCGTTCTCCTGTGAGTCTAGATTTTCGAACCCGACGCAAAAATGATTGTTAATTGTAACGTTCAGGGCCTCCTAATGCCGATGGAACACTCAAATTGCGTCGAGATTCAATACATCGGCCTCCAGCCGACTTGTCTCCAAGGGTCTATTGCTGCCTCGGGCACCTTATGGTCGTTCTCCTGTGAGTCTAGATTTTCGAATCCGACGCAAAAAAGATAGTTAATTGTAACGTTCAGGGCCTTGTAATGACGATGGAACAATCAAATTGCGTCGAGATTCAATACATCGTCCTCCAGCCGACTTGTCTCCATGGGTGTAATGCTGCCTCGGGCACCTTATGGTCGTTCTCCTGTGAGTTTAGATTATCGAATCCGACGCAAAAATAATAGTTAATTGTAACGTTTAGGGCCTCCTAATGACGATGGAACACTCAAATTGCGTCGATATTCAATACATCGTCCTCCAGCCGACTTGTCTCCAAGGGTCTAATGCTGCCTCGGGCACCTTATGGTCGTTCTCCTGTGAGTTTAGATTATCGTTCTCTTGTAAGTCTAGATTCTAGAATCCGACGCAAAAATGATAGTTAATTGTAACGTTCATGGCCTCCTAATGCCGATGGAACTCTCAAATTGCGTCGAGATTAAATACATCGTCCTCCAGCCGACTTGTCTCCTAGGGTCAATTGCTGCCTCGGGCACCTTATGATTGTTCTCCTGTGAGTTTAGATTTTGGAATCCGACGAAAAACTGATGGTTAATTGTATCATTCAGGGCCTCCTAATAACGATGGAACACTCATTTTGCGTCGCGATCCAATACATCGTCCTCCAACCGACTTGTCTCCAAGGGTCAATAGCTGCCTCGGGCACCGTATGGTCGTTCCCCTGTGAGTTTAGATTTTCGAATCCGACCCAAAAATGATAGTTAATTGTAACGTTTAGGGCCTCCTAATGACGATGGGACACTCAAATTGCGTCGAGATTCAATACATCGTCCTCCAGCCGACTTGTCTCCAAGGGGATATTGCTGTCTCGGGCACAATATGATCCTTCTCCTGTGAGTCTAGATTTTCGAATCCTACTCAAAAATGATAGTGAATTGTAACGTTCAGCGTCTCCTAATGACGATAGAAGACTCAAATTGCGTCGGGATTCAATACATCGTCCTCCAGCCGATTTGTCTCCAAGGGGATACTGCTGCCTCGGGCACCAAATGGTTCGTCTGCTGTGAGTCTAGATTTTCGAATCCTACGAAAAACTGATAGTTAATTGTAACATTCAGGGCCTCCTAATGACGATGGAACACTCAAATTGCGTCGCGATCCAATACATCGTCCTCCAGCCGACTTGTCTCCTAGGGTCAATTGCTGCCTCGGGCACCTTATGGTCGTTCTCCTGTGAGTCTAGATTTTCGTATCCGACGCAAAAATGATACTTAATTGTAACGTTCAGGGCCTTCTAATGACGATGGAACACTCAAATTGCGTCGAGATTCAATACATCGTCCTCCAGCCGACTTGTCTCCAAGGGTGTGTTGCTGCCTAGGGGACCGTATGGTCGTTCTCCTGTGAGTTTAGAGTATCGAATCCGACGCAAAAATGATAGTTAATTTTAACGTTCAGGGCCTCCTAATGCCGATGGAACACTCAAATTTCGTCGAGATTCAATACATCGGCCTCCAGCCGACTTGTCTCCAAGGGTCTATTGCTTCCTCGGGCACCTTATGGTCGTTCTCCTGTGAGTCTAGATTTTCGAATCCGACGCAAAAATGATAGTTAATTGTAACATTCAGGGCCTCCTAATGACGATGGAACACTCAGATTGCGTCGCGATCCAATACATCGTCCTCCAGCCGACTTGTCTCCAAGGATCTAATGCTGCCTCGGGCACTTTATGGTTGTTCTCTTGTAAGTCTAGATTTTCGAATCCGACGCAAACATGATAGTTAATTGTAACGTTCAGGGCCGCCTAATGACGATGGAACTCTCTAATTGCGTCGAGATTCAATATATCGTCCTCCAGCCGATTTGTCTCCAAGGGGATACTGCTGCCTCGGGCACCAAATGGTTCGTCTGCTGTGAGTCTAGATTTTCGAATCCTACGAAAAACTGATAGTTAATTGTAACATTCAGGGCCTCCTAATGACGATGGAACACTCAAATTGCGTCGCGATCCAATACATCGTCCTCCAGCCGACTTGTCTCCAAGGGTCTAATGCTGCCTCGGGCACTTTATGGTCGTTCTCTTGTGAGTCTAGATTTACGAATCCGACGCCAAAATGAAAGTTAATTGTAACGTTCAGGGCCGCCTAATGACGATGGAACTCTCAAATTGCGTCGAGATTCAATACATCGGACTCCAGCGGACTTGTCTCCAAGGGGATATTGCTGTCTCGAGCACCGTATGAACTTCTCCTGTGACTAGATTTTCGAATCCGAAGCATAAATGATAGTTAATTGTAACGTTCAGTGCCTTCTAATGACGATGGGACACTCATTTGCGTCGCGATCCAATACATCGTCCTCCAACCGACTTGTCTCCAAGGGTCAATAGCTGCCTCGGTCAACGTATGGTCGTTCCCCTGTGAGTTTAGATTTTCGAATCCGACGCAAAAATGATAGTTAATTGTATCGTTTAGGGCCTCCTAATGACGATGGGACACTCAAATTGCGTCGAGATTCAATACATCGTCCTCCAGCCGACTTGTCTCCAAGGGGATATTGCTGTCTCGGGCACAATATGATCCTTCTCCTGTGAGCCTAGATTTTCGAATCCGACGCAAAAATGATAGTGAATTGTAACGTTCAGCGCCTCCTAATGACGACAGAAGACTCAAATTGCGTCGGGATTCAATACATCGTCCTCCAGCCGATTTGTCTCCAAGGGGATATTGCTGCCTCGGGCACCAAATGGTACGTGTGCTGTGAGTCTGGATTTTCGAATCCGACGAAAAACTGATAGTTAATTGTAACATTCAGGGTCTCCTAATGACGATGGAACACTCAAATTGCGTCGCGATCCAATACATCGTCCTCCAGCCGACTTGTCTCCAAGGGTCTAATGCTGCCTCGGGCACTTTATGGTCGTTCTCTTGTAAGTCTAGATTTACGAATCCGACGCCAAAATGAAAGTTAATTGTAACGTTCAGGGCCGCCTAATGACGATGGAACTCTCAAATTGCGTCGACATTCAATACATCGTCCTCCAGCCGACTTGTCTCCAAGGGTCTGTTGCTGCGTCGAGCACCGTATGGTCGTTCTCCTGTGAGTTTAGATTATCGAATCCGACGCAAAAATGATGGATAATTTTAACGTTCAGGGCCTCCTAATGCCGATGGAACACTCAAATTGCGTCGAGATTCAATACATCGGCCTCCAGCCGACTTGTCTCCAGGGGTCTATTGCTGCCTCGGGCACCTTATGGTCGTTCTCCTGTGAGTTTAGATTATCGAATCCGACCCAAAAATGACAGTTAATTATAACGTTCAGGTCCTCCTAATGCCGATGGAACACTCAAATTGCGTCGAGATTCAATACATCGGCCTCCAGCCGACTTGTCTCCAGGGGTCTATTGCTGCCTCGGGCACGTTATGGTCGTTGTACTGTGAGTCTAGATTTTCAAATCCAACGCAAAATTGATAGTTAATTGTAACGTTCAGGGCCTTGTAATGACGATGGAACACTCAAATTGCGTCGAGATTCAATACATCGGCCTCCCGCCGACTTGTCTGGAAGGGTCTAATGCTGCCTCGGGCACCTTATGGTCGTTCTCCTGTGAGTTTAGATTATCGAATCCGACGCAAAAATTATAGTTAATTGTAACGTTTAGGGCCTCCTAATGACGATGGAACACTCAAATTGCGTCGATATTCAATACATCGGCCACCAGCCGACTTGTCTTAAAGGGTCTGTTGCTGCCTCGGGCACCATATGATCCTTCTCCTGTGAGTCTAGATTTTCGAATTCGACGCAAAAATGATAGTGAATAGTAACGTTCAGCGCCTCCTGATGACGATAGAACTCTCAAATTGCGTCGAGATTCAATACATCGTCCTCCAGCGACTTGTCTCCAAGGGTCTAATGCTGCCTCGGGCACCTTATGGTCGTTCTCCTGTGAGTTTAGATTATCGTTCTCTTGTAAGTCTAGATTCTAGAATCCGACGCAAAAATGATAGTTAATTGTAACGTTCATGGCCTCCTAATGCCGATGGAACTCTCAAATTGCGTCAAGATTCAATACACCGCCTCCAGCCGAATTGTCTCCAAGGGGATATTGCTGTCTCGAGCACCGTATGAACTCCTCCTGTGAGTAGATTTTCGAATCCGACGCATAAATGATAGTTAATTGTAACGTTCAGGGCCTTCTAATGACGATGGGACACTCAAATTGCGTCGAGATTCAATACATCGGCCTCCAGCCGACTTGTCTCCAACGGTCTATTGCTGCCTCGGTCACCTAATGGTCGTTCTCCTGTGAGTTTAGATTTTCGAATCCGACGAAAAACTGATAGTTAATTGTAACGTTCAGGGCCTTCTAATGACGATGGAGCACTCAAATTGCGTCGAGATTCAATACATCGGCCTCCAGACGACTTCTCTCCAAGGGGATATCGCTGCCTCGGGCACCACATGGTCCTTCTCCTGTGAGTCTAGATTTTCGAATCCGACGCAAAAATGATAGTTAATTGCAACGTTCAGGGCTGCCTAATGACGATGGAAATCTCTAATTGCGTCGAGATTCAATACATCGTCCTCCAGCCGACTTGTCTCCAAGGGTCTATTGCTGCCTCGGGCACCTTATGGTCGTTCTCCTGTGAGTCTAGATTTTCGAACCCGACGCAAAAATGATTGTTAATTGTAACGTTCAGGGCCTCCTAATGCCGATGGAACACTCAAATTGCGTCGAGATTCAATACATCGGCCTCCAGCCGACTTGTCTCCAAGGGTCTATTGCTGCCTCGGGCACCTTATGGTCGTTCTCCTGTGAGTCTAGATTTTCGAATCCGACGCAAAAATGATAGTTAATTGTAACGTTCAGGGCCTTGTAATGACGATGGAACACTCAAATTGCGTCGAGATTCAATACATCGTCCTCCAGCCGACTTGTCTCCAAGGGTCTAATGCTGCCTCGGGCACCTTATGGTCGTTCTCCTGTGAGTTTAGATTATCGAATCCGACGCAAAAATTATAGTTAATTGCAACGTTTAGGGCCTCCTAATGACGATGGAACACTCAAATTGCGTCGATATTCAATACATCGTCCTCCAGCCGACTTGTCTCCAAGGGTCTAATGCTGCCTCGGGCACCTTATGGTCGTTCTCCTGTGAGTTTAGATTATCGTTCTCTTGTAAGTCTAGATTCTAGAATCCGACGCAAAAATGATAGTTAATTGTAACGTTCATGGCCTCCTAATGCCGATGGAACTCTCAAATTGCGTCGAGATTAAATACATCGTCCTCCAGCCGACTTGTCTCCTAGGGTCAATTGCTGCCTCGGGCACCTTATGGTCGTTCTCCTGTGAGTTTAGATTTTCGAATCCGACGAAAAACTGATGGTTAATTGTATCATTCAGGGCCTCCTAATAACGATGGAACACTCATTTTGCGTCGCGATCCAATACATCGTCCTCCAACCGACTTGTCTCCAAGGGACAATAGCTGCCTCGGGCACCGTATGGTCGTTCCCCTGTGAGTTTAGATTTTCGAATACGACGCAAAAATGATAGTTAATTGTAACGTTTCGGGCCTCCTAATGACGATGGGACACTCAAATTGCGTCGAGATTCAATACATCGTCCTCCAGCCGACTTGTCTCCAAGGGGATATTGCTGTCTCGGGCACAATATGATCCTTCTCCTGTGAGTCTAGATTTTCGAATCCGACTCAAAAATGATAGTGAATTGTAACGTTCAGCGCCTCCTAATGACGATAGAAGACTCAAATTGCGTCGGGATTCAATACATCGTCCTCCAGCCGATTTGTCTCCAAGGGGGATACTGCTGCCTCGGGCACCAAATGGTTCGTCTGCTGTGAGTCTAGATTTTCGAATCCTACGAAAAACTGATAGTTATTTGTAACATTCAGGGCCTCCTAATGACGATGGAACACTCAAATTGCGTCGCGATCCAATACATCGTCCTCCAGCCGACTTGTCTCCAAGGGTCTAATGCTGCCTCGGGCACTTTATGGTCGTTCTCTTGTAAGTCTAGATTTACGAATCCGACGCCAAAATGAAAGTTAATTGTAACATTCAGGGGCGCCTAATGACGATGGAACTCTCAAATTGCGTCGAGATTAAATACATCGTCCTCCAGCCGACTTGTCTCCTAGGGTCAATTGCTGCCTCGGGCACCTTATGGTCGTTCTCCTGTGAGTCTAGATTTTCGTATCCGACGCAAAAATGATACTTAATTGTAACGTTCAGGGCCTTCTATTGACGATGGAACACTCAAATTGCGTCGAGATTCAATACATCGTCCTCCAGCCGACTTGTCTCCAAGGGTGTGTTGCTGCCTCGGGTACCGTATGGTCGTTCTCCTGTGAGTTTAGAGTATCGAATCCGACGCAAAAATGATAGTTAATTTTAACATTCAGGGCCTCCTAATGCCGATGGAACACTCAAATTTCGTCGAGATTCAATACATCGGCCTCCAGCCGACTTGTCTCCAAGGGTCTATTGCTGCCTCGGGCACCTTATGGTCGTTCTCCTGTGAGTCTAGATTTTCGAATCCGACGCAAAAATGATAGTTAATTGTAACATTCAGGGCCTCCTAATGACGATGGAACACTCAGATTGCGTCGCGATCCAATACATCGTCCTCCAGCCGACTTGTCTCCAAGGATCTAATGCTGCCTCGGGCACTTTATGGTTGTTCTCTTGTAAAACTAGATTTTCGAATCCGACGCAAACATGATAGTTAATTGTAACGTTCAGGGCCGCCTAATGACGATGGAACTCTCTAATTGCGTCGAGATTCAATATATCGTCCTCCAGCCGATTTGTCTCCAAGGGGATACTGCTGCCTCGGGCACCAAATGGTTCGTCTGCTGTGAGTCTAGATTTTCGAATCCTACGAAAAACTGCTAGTTAATTGTAACATTCAGGGCCTCCTAATGACGATGGAACACTCAAATTGCGTCGCGATCCAATACATCGTCCTCCAGCCGACTTGTCTCCAAGGGTCTAATGCTGCCTCGGGCACTTTATGGTCGTTCTCTTGTAAGTCTAGATTTACGAATCCGACGCCAAAATGAAAGTTAATTGTAACGTTCAGGGCCGCCTAATGACGATGGAACTCTCAAATTGCGTCGAGATTCAATACATCGGACTCCAGCGGACTTGTCTCCAAGGGGATATTGCTGTCTCGAGCACCGTATGAACTTCTCCTGTGACTAGATTATCGAATCCGAAGCATAAATGATAGTTAATTGTAACGTTCAGTGCCTTCTAATGACGATGGGACACTCATTTTGCGTCGCGATCCAATACATCGTCCTCTAGCCGACTTGTCTCCAAGGGTCTAATGCTGCCTCGGGCACTTTATGGTCGTTCTCTTGTAAGTCTAGATTTACGAATCCGACGCCAAAATGAAAGTTAATTGTAACGTTCAGGGCCGCCTAATGACGATGGAACTCTCAAATTGCGTCGAGATTCAATACATCGGACTCCAGCGGACTTGTCTCCAAGGGGATATTGCTGTCTCGAGCACCGTATGAACTTCTCCTGTGACTAGATTTTCGAATCCGAAGCATAAATGATAGTTAATTGTAACGTTCAGTGCCTTCTAATGACGATGGGACACTCATTTTGCGTCGCGATCCAATACATCGTCCTCCAGCTGACTTGTCTCCAAGGATCTAATGCTGCCTCGGGCACTTTATGGTTGTTCTCTTGTAAGTCTAGATTTTCGAATCCGAAGCATAAATGATAGTTAATTGTATCGTTTAGGGCCTCCTAATGACGATGGGACACTCAAATTGCGTCGAGATTCAATACATCGTCCTCCAGCCGACTTTTCTCCAAGGGGATATTGCTGTCTCGGGCACAATATGATCCTTCTCCTGTGAGTCTAGATTTTCGAATCCGACGCGAAACTGATAGTTAATTGTAAGGTTCAGGGCCTTGTAATGACGATGGAACACTCAAATTGCGTCGAGATTCAATACATCGGCCTCCAGCCGACTTGTCTCCAACGGTCTATTGCTGCCTCGGGCACCTTATGGGCGTTCTCCTGTGAGTTTAGATTTTCGAATCCGACGAAAAACTGATAGTTAATTGTAACGTTCAGGGCCATGTAATGACGATGGAACACTCAAATTGCGTCGAGATTCAATACATCGGCCTCCCGCCGCCTTGTCTCCAAGGGTGTTGCTGCCTCGGGCACCTTATGGTCGTTCTCCTGTGAGTTTAGATTATCGAATCCGACGCAAAAATGATAGTTAATTGTAACGTTTAGGGCCTTGTAATGACGATGGGACACTCAAATTGCGTCGAGATTCAATACATCGGCCTCCAGCCGACTTGTCTCCAAGGGTCTAATGCTGCCTCGGGCACCTTATGGTCGTTCTCCTGTGAGTCTAGATTTTCGAATCCGACGAAAAAATGATAGTTAATTGTAACGTTCAGGGCCTTGTAATGACGATGGAACACTCAAATTGCGTCGAGATTCAATACATCGTCCTCCAGCCGACTTGTCTCCAAGGGGATATTGCTGTCTCGGGCACAATATGATCCTTCTCCTGTGAGTCTAGATTTTCGAATCCGACGCAAAAATGATAGTGAATTGTAACGTTCAGCGCCTCCTAATGACGACAGAAGACTCAAATTGCGTCGGGATTCAATACATCGTCCTCCAGCCGATTTGTCTCCAAGGGGATATTGCTGCCTCGGGCACCAAATGGTACGTCTGCTGTGAGTCTGGATTTTCGAATCCGACGAAAAACTGATAGTTAATTGTAACATTCAGGGTCTCCTAATGACGATGGAACACTCAAATTGCGTCGCGATCCAATACATCGTCCTCCAGCCGACTTGTCTCCAAGGGTCTAATGCTGCCTCGGGCACTTTATGGTCGTTCTCTTGTAAGTCTAGATTTACGAATCCGACGCCAAAATGATAGTTAATTGTAACGTTCAGGGCCGCCTAATGACGATGGAACTCTCAAATTGCGTCGACATTCAATACATCGTCCTCCAGCCGACTTGTCTCCAAGGGTCTGTTGCTGCCTCGGGCACCGTATGGTCGTTCTCCTGTGAGTTTAGATTATCGAATCCGACGCAAAAATGATGGATAATTTTAACGTTCAGGGCCTCCTAATGCCGATGGAACACTCAAATTGCGTCGAGATTCAATACATCGGAATCCAGCCGACTTGTCTCCAGGGGTCTATTGCTGCCTCGGGCACCTTATGGTCGTTGTACTGTGAGTCTAGATTTTCGAATCCGACGCAAAAATGATAGTTAATTGTAACGTTCAGGGCCTTGTAATGACGATGGAACACTCAAATTGCGTCGAGATTCAATACATCGTCCTCCAGCCGACTTGTCTCCAAGTGTCTAATGCTGCCTCGGGCACCTTATGGTCGTTCTCCTGTGAGTTTAGATTATCGAATCCGACGCAAAAATGATAGTTAATTGTAACGTTTAGGGCCTCCTAATGACGATGGAACAGTGACATTGCGTCGATATTCAATACATCGGCCTCCAGCCGACTTGTCTCCAAGGGTCTGTTGCTGCCTCGGGCACCATATGATCCTTCTCCTGTGAGTCTAGATTTTCGAATCCGACGCATAAATGATAGTGAATAGTGACGTTCAGCGCCTCCTGATGACGATAGAACTCTCAAATTGCGTCGAGATGCAATACATCGTCCTCCAGCCGACTTGTCTCCAAGGGTCTGTTGCTGCCTCGGGCAGCATGGTCGTTCTCCTGTGAGTTTAGATTATCGAATCCGACGCAAAAATGATGGATAATTTTAACGTTCAGTGCCTCCTAATGCCGATGGAACACTCAAATTTCGTCGAGATTCAATACATCGGCCTCCAGCCGACTTGTCTCCAAGGGTCTATTGCTGCCTCGGGCACCTTATGGTCGTTCTCCTGTGAGTCTAGATTTTCGAATCCGACGCAAAAATGATAGTTAATTGTAACATTCAGGGCCTCCTAATGACGATGGAACACTCAAATTGCGTCGCGATCCAATACATCGTCCTCCAGCCGACTTGTCTCCAAGGATCTAATGTTGCCTCGGGCACTTTATGGTCGTTCTCTTGTAAGTCTAGATTTTCGAATCCGACGCAAAAATGATAGTTAATTGTAACGTTCAGGGCCGCCTAATGACGATGGAACTCTCTAATTGCGTCGAGATTCAATACATCGTCCTCCAGCCGACTTGTCTCCAAGGGTCTATTGCTGCCTCGGGCACCTTATGGTCGTTCTCCTGTGAGTCTAGATTTTCGACCCCCCACGCAAAAATGATAGTTAATTGTAACGTTCAGGGCATCCTACTTCCGATGGAACACTCAAATTGCGTCGAGATTCAATACACCGACCTCCAGCCGACTTGTCTCCAAGGGTCTATTGCTGCCTCGGGCACCTTATGGTCGTTCTCCTGTGAGTCTAGATTTTCGAATCCGACGCAAAAATGATAGTTAATTGTAACGTTCAGGGCCTTGTAATGACGATGGGACACTCAAATTGCGTCGAGATTCAATACATCGTCCTCCAGCCGACTTGTCTCCAAGGGGATATTGCTGTCTCGAGCACCGTATGAACTTCTCCTGTGAGTAGATTTTTGAATCCGACGCGAAACTGATAGTTAATTGTAAGGTTCAGGGCCTTGTAATGACGATGGAACACTCAAATTACGTCGAGATTCAATACATCGGCCTCCAGCCGACTTGTCTCCAACGGTCTATTGCTGCCTCGGGCACCTTATGGTCGTTCTCCTGTGAGTTTAGATTTTGGAATCCGACGAAAAACTGATGATTAATTGTATCATTCAGGGCCTCCCAATAACGATGGAACACTCATTTTGCGTCGCGATCCAATACATCGTCCTCCAACCGACTTGTCTCCAAGGGACAATAGCTGCCTCGGGCACCGTATGGTCGTTCCCCTGTGAGTTTAGATTATCGAATCCGACGCAAAAATGATAGTTAATTGTAACGTTTAGGGCCTCCTAATGACGATGGGACACTCAAATTGCGTCGAGATTCAATACATCGTCCTCCAGCCGACTTGTCTCCAAGGGGATATTGCTGTCTCGGGCACAATATGATCCTTCTCCTGTGAGTCTAGATTTTCGAATCCGACTCAAAAATGATAGTGAATTGTAACGTTCAGCGCCTCCTAATGACGATAGAAGACTCAAATTGCGTCGGGATTCAATACATCGTCCTCCAGCCGATTTGTCTCCTAGGGGATATTGCTGCCTCGGGCACCAAATGGTTCGTCTGCTGTGAGTCTAGATTTTCGAATCCTACGAAAAACTGATAGTTAATTGTAACATTCAGGGCCTCCTAATGACGATGGAACACTCAAATTGCGTCGCGATCCAATACATCGTCCTCCAGCCGACTTGTCTCCAAGGGTCTAATGCTGCCTCGGGCACCTTATGGTCGTTCTCCTGTGAGTCTAGAATTTCGTATCCGACGCAAAAATGATACTTAATTGTAACGTTCAGGGCCTTCTAATGACGATGGAACACTCAAATTGCGTCGCGATCCAATACATCGTCCTCCAGCCGACTTGTCTCCAAGGGTCTATTGCTGCCTCGGGCACCTTATGGTCGTTCTCCTGTGAGTCTAGATTTTCGAACCCGACGCAAAAATGATAGTTAATTGTAATGTTTAGGGCCTTGTAATGACGATGGGACACTCAATTTGCGTCGAGATTCAATACATCGTCCTCCAGCCGACTTGTCTCCAAGGGTCTAATGCTGCCTCGGGCACCTTATGGTCGTTCTCTTGTAAGTCTAGATTTTCGAATTAGACGCAAAAATGATAGTTAATTGTAACGTTCATGGCCTCCTAATGCCGATGGAACTCTCAAATTGCGTCGAGATTCAATACATCGGACTCCAGCGGACTTGTCTCCAAGGGGATATTGCTGTCTCGAGCACCGTATGAACTTCTCCTGTGACTAGATTTTCGAATCCGACGCATAAATGATAGTTAATTGTAACGTTCAGGGCCTTCTAATGACGATGGGACACTCATTTTGCGTCGCGATCCAATACATCGTCCTCCAACCGACTTGTCTCCAAGGGTCAATAGCTGCCTCGGTCACCGTACGGTCGTTCCCCTGTGAGTTTAGATTATCGAATCCGACGCAAAAATGATAGTTAATTGTATCGTTTAGGGCCTCCTAATGACGATGGGACACTCAAATTGCGTCGAGATTCAATACATCGTCCTCCAGCCGACTTGTCTCCAAGGGGATATTGCTGTCTCGGGCACAATATGATCCTTCTCCCGTGAGTCTACATTTTCGAATCCGACGCAAAAATGATAGTGAATTGTAACGTTCAGCGCATCCTAATGCCGATAGAAGACTCAAATTGCGTCGGGATTCAATACATCGTCCTCCAGCCGATTTGTCTCCAAGGGGATATTACTGCCTCGGGCTCCAAATGGTTCGTCTGCTGTGAGTCTAGATTTTCGAATCCGAAGAAAAACTGATAGTTAATTGTAACATTCAGGGCCTCCTAATGACGATGGAACACTCAAATTGCGTCGCGATCCAATACATCGTCCTCCAGCCGACTTCTCTCCAAGGATCTAATGCTGCCTCGGGCACTTTATGGTCGTTCTCTTGTAAGTCTAGATTTTCGAATCTGACGCAAAAATAATAGTTAATTGTAACGTTCAGGGCCTCCTAATGCCGATGGAACACTCAAATTGCGTCGAGATTCAATACATCGGCCACCAGCCGACTTGTCTCCAAGGGTCTATTGCTGCCTCGGGCACCTTATGGTCGTTCTCCTGTGAGTCAAGATTTTCGAATCCGACGCAAAAATGATAGTTAATTGTAACGTTCAGGGCCATGTAATGACGATGGAACACTCAAATTGCGTCGAGATTCAATACATCGGCCTCCCGCCGACTTGTCTCCAAGGGTGTTGCTGCCTCAGGCACCTTATGGTCGTTCTCCTGTGGGTTTAGATTATCGAATCCGACGCAAAAATGATAGTTAATTGTAACGTTTAGGGCCTCCTAATGACGATGGAACACTCAAATTGCGTCGATATTCAATACATCGGCCTCCAGCCGACTTGTCTCCAAGGGGTATATTGCTGTCTCGAGCACCGTATGAACTTCTCCTGTGAGTAGATTTTCGAATCCGACGCGAAACTGATAGTTAATTGTAATGTTCAGGGCCTTGTAATGACGATGGAACACTCAAATTGCGTCGAGATCAATACATCGGCCTCCAGCCGTCTTGTCTCCAAGGGTCTATTGCTGCCTCGGGCACCTTATGGTCGTTCTCCTGTGAGTCTAGATTTTCGAATCCGACACGAAAATGATAGTTAATTGTAACGTTCAGGGCCTTGTAATGACGATGGAACACTCAAATTGCGTCGAGATTCAATACATCGGCCTCCAGCCGACTTGTCTCCAAGGGTCTATTGCTGCCTTGGACACCTTATGGTCGTCCTCTTGTGAGTCTAGATTTTCGAATGCGACGCAAAAATGATAGTTAATTGTAACATTCAGGGCCTCCTAATGCCGATGGAACACTCAAATTGCGTCGAGATTCAATACATCGGCCACCAGCCGACTTGTCTCCAAGGGTCTATTGCTGCCTCGGGCACCTTATGGTCGTTCTCCTGTGAGTCAAGATTTTCGAATCCGACGCAAAAATGATAGTTAATTGTAACGTTCAGGGCCATGTAATGACGATGGAACACTCAAATTGCGTCGAGATTCAATACATCGGCCTCCCGCCGACTTGTCTCCAAGGGTGTTGCTGCCTCAGGCACCTTATGGTCGTTCTCCTGTGAGTTTAGATTATCGAATCCGACGCAAAAATGATAGTTAATTGTAACGTTTAGGGCCTCCTAATGACGATGGAACACTCAAATTGCGTCGATATTCAATACATCGGCCTCCAGCCGACTTGTCTCCAACGGGTATATTGCTGTCTCGAGCACCGTATGAACTTCTCCTGTGAGTAGATTTTCGAATCCGACGCGAAACTGATAGTTAATTGTAACGTTCAGGGCCTTGTAATGACGATGGAACACTCAAATTGCGTCGAGATCAATACATCGGCCTCCAGCCGACTTGTCTCCAAGGGTCTATTGCTGCCTCGGGCACCTTATGGTCGTTCTCCTGTGAGTCTAGATTTTCGAATCCGACGCGAAAATGATAGTTAATTGTAACGTTCAGGGCCTTGTAATGACGATGGAACACTCAAATTGCGTCGAGATTCAATACATCGGCCTCCAGCCGACTTGTCTCCAAGGGTCTATTGCTGCCTCGGACACCTTATGGTCGTCCTCTTGTGAGTCTAGATTTTTGAATCCGACGCAAAAATGATAGTTAATTGTAACGTTCAGGGCCTCCTAATGCCGATGGAACACTCAAATTGCGTCGACATTCAAAACATCGGCCTCCAGCCGACTTGTTTCCAAGGGTCTATTGCTGCCTCGGGCACCTTATGGTCGTTCTCCTGTGAGTCTAGATTTTCGAATCCGACGCAAAAATGATAGTTAATTGTAACGTTCAGGGCTTTGTAATGACGATGGAACACTCAAATTGCGTCGAGATTCAATACATCGGCCTCCAGCCGACTTGCCTCCATGGGTCTATTGCTGCATCGGGCACCTTATGGTCGTTCTCCTGTGAGTTTAGATTATCAAATCCGACGCAAAAATGATAGTTAATTGTAACATTCAGGGCCTCCTAATGCCGATGGAACACTCAAATTGCGTCGAGATTCAATACATCGGCCACCAGCCGACTTGTCTCCAAGGGTCTATTGCTGCCTCGGGCACCTTATGGTCGTTCTCCTGTGAGTCAAGATTTTCGAATCCGACGCAAAAATGATAGTTAATTGTAACGTTCAGGGCCATGTAATGACGATGGAACACTCAAATTGCGTCGAGATTCAATACATCGGCCTCCCGCCGACTTGTCACCAAGGGTGTTGCTGCCTCAGGTACCTTATGGTCGTTCTCCTGTGAGTTTAGATTATCGAATCCGACGCAAAAATGATAGTTAATTGTAACGTTTAGGGCCTCCTAATGACGATGGAACACTCAAATTGCGTCGATATTCAATACATCGGCCTCCAGCCGACTTGTCTCCAAGGGGTATATTGCTGTCTCGAGCACCGTATGAACTTCTCCTGTGAGTAGATTTTCGAATCCGACGCGAAACTATAGTTAATTGTAACGTTCAGGGCCTTGTAATGACGATGGAACACTCAAATTGCGTCGAGATCAATACATCGGCCTCCAGCCGACTCGTCTCCAAGGGTCTATTGCTGCCTCGGGCACCTTATGGTCGTTCTCCTGTGAGTCTAGATTTTCGAATCCGACGCGAAAATGATAGTTAATTGTAACGTTCAGGGCCTTGTAATGACGATGGAACACTCAAATTGCGTCGAGATTCAATACATCGGCCTCCAGCCGACTTGTCTCCAAGGGTCTATTGCTGCCTCGGACACCTTATGGTCGTCCTCTTGTGAGTCTAGATTTTCGAATCCGACTCAAAAATGATAGTTAATTGTAACGTTCAGGGCCTCCTAATGCCGATGGAACACTCAAATTGCGTCGACATTCAATACATCGGCCTCCAGCCGACTTGTCTCCAAGGGTCTATTGCTGCCTCGGGCACCTTATGGTCGTTCTCCTGTGAGTCTAGATTTTCGAATCCGACGCAAAAATGATAGTTAATTGTAACGTTCAGGGCCTTGTAATGACGATGGAACACTCAAATTGCGTCGAGATTCAATACATCGGCCTCCAGCCGACTTGTCTCCATGGGTCTATTGCTGCATCGGGCACCTTATGGTCGTTCTCCTGTGAGTTTAGATTATCAAATCCGACGCAAAAATGATAGTTAATTGTAACATTCAGGGCCTCCTAATGCCGATGGAACACTCAAATTGCGTCGAGATTCAATACATCGGCCACCAGCCGACTTGTCTCCAAGGGTCTATTGCTGCCTCGGGCACCCTATGGTCGTTCTCCTGTGAGTCATGATTTTCGAATCCGACGCAAAAATGATAGTTAATTGTAACGTTCAGGGCCATGTAATGACGATGGAACACTCAAATTGCGTCGAGATTCAATACATCGGCCTCCCGCCGACTTGTCTCCAAGGGTGTTGCTGCCTCAGGCACCTTATGGTCGTTCTCCTGTGAGTTTAGATTATCGAATCCGACGCAAAAATGATAGTTAATTGTAACGTTTAGGGCCTCCTAATGACGATGGAACACTCAAATTGCGTCGATATTCAATACATCGGCCTCCAGCCGACTTGTCTCCAAGGGGTATATTGCTGTCTCGAGCACCGTATGAACTTCTCCTGTGAGTAGATTTTCGAATCCGACGCGAAACTGATAGTTAATTGTAACGTTCAGGGCCTTGTAATGACGATGGAACACTCAAATTGCGTCGAGATCAATACATCGGCCTCCAGCCGACTTGTCTCCAAGGGTCTATTGCTGCCTCGGGCACCTTATGGTCGTTCTCCTGTGAGTCTAGATTTTCGAATCCGACGCGAAAATGATAGTTAATTGTAACGTTCAGGGCCTTGTAATGACGATGGAACACTCAAATTGCGTCGAGATTCAATACATCGGCCTCCAGCCGACTTGTCTCCAAGGGTCTATTGCTGCCTCGGACACCTTATGGTCGTCCTCTTGTGAGTCTAGATTTTCAATCCGACGCAAAAATGATAGTTAATTGTAACGTTCAGGGCCTCCTAATGCCGATGGAACACTCAAATTGCGTCGACATTCAATACATCGGCCTCCAGCCGACTTGTCTCCAAGGGTCTATTGCTGCCTCGGGCACCTTATGAACTTCTCCTGTGAGTAGATTTTCGAATCCGACGCGAAACTAATAGTTAATTGTAAGGTTCAGGGCCTTGACGATGGAACACTCAAATTGCGCCGAGATTCAATACATCGGCCTCCAGCCGACTTGTCTCCAACGGTCTATTGCTGCCTCGGGCACCTTATGGTCGTTCTCCTGTGAGTTTAGATTTTCGAATCCGACGAAAAACTGATGGTTAATTGTATCATTCAGGGCCTCCTAATAACGATGGAACACTCATTTTGCGTCGCGATCCAATACATAGTCCTCCAACCGACTTGTCTCCAAGGGTCAATAGCTGCCTCGGGCACCGTATGGTCGTTCCCCTGTGAGTTTAGATTATCGAATCCGACGCCAAAATGATAGTTAATTGTAACGTTTAGGGCCTCCTAATGACGATGGGACACTCAAAATGCGTCGAGATTCAATACATCGTCCTCCAGCCGACTTGTCTCCAAGGGGATATTGCTGTCTCGGGCACAATATGATCCTTCTCCTGTGAGTCTAGATTTTCGAATCCGACTCAAAAATGATAGTGAATTGTAACGTTCAGCGCCTCCTAATGACGATAGAAGACTCAAATTGCGTCGGGATTCAATACATCGTCCCCCAGCCGATTTGTCTCCAAGGGGATATTGCTGCCTCGGGCAACAAATGGTTCGTCTGCTGTGAGTCTAGATTTTCGAATCCTACGAAAAACTGACAGTTAATTGTAACATTCAGGGCCTCCTAATGACGATGGAACACTCAAATTGCGTCGCGATCCAATACATCGTCCTCCAGCCGACTTGTCTCCAAGGGTCTAATGCTGCCTCGGGCAATTTATGGTCGTTCTCTTGTAAGTCTAGATTTACGAATCCGACGCCAAAATGAAAGTTAATTGTAACGTTCAGGGCCGCCTAATGACGATGGAACTCTCAAATTGCGTCGAGATTCAATACATCGTCCTCCAGCCGACTTGTCTCCTAGGGTCAATTGCTGCCTCGGGCACCTTATGGTCGTTCTCCTGTGAGTCTAGAATTTCGTATCCGACGCAAAAATGATAGTTAATTGTAACGTTCATGGCCTCCTAGTGCCGCTGGAACTCTCAAATTGCGTCGAGATTCAATACATCGGACTCCAGCGGACTTGTCTCCAAGGGGATATTGCTGTCTCGAGCACCGTATGAACTTCTCCTGTGACTAGATTTTCGAATCCGACGCATAAATGATAGTTAATTGTAACGTTCAGGGCCTTCTAATGACGATGGGACACTCATTTTGCGTCGCGATCCAATACATCGTCCTCCAACCGACTTGTCTCCAAGGGTCAATAGCTGCCTCGGTCACCGTATGGTCGTTCCCCTGTGAGTTTAGATTATCGAATCCGACGCAAAAATGATAGTGAATTGTATCGTTTAGGGCCTCCTAATGACGATGGGACACTCAAATTGCGTCGCGATTCAATACATCGTCCTCCAGCCGACTTGTCTCCAAGGGGATATTGCTGTCTCGGGCACAATATGATCCTTCTCCTGTGAGTCTAGATTTTCGAATCCGACGCGAAACTGATAGTTAATTGTAAGGTTCAGGGCCTTGTAATGACGATGGAACACTCAAATTGCGTCGAGATTCAATACATCGGCCTCCAGCCGACTTGTCTACAACGGTCTATTGCTGCCTCGGGCACCTTATGGGCGTTCTCCTATGAGTTTAGATTTTCGAATCCGACGAAAAACTGATAGTTAGTTGTAACATTCAGGGCCTCCTAATGACGATGGAACACTCATTTTGCGTCGCGATCCAATACATCTGACTCCAACCGAATTGTCTCCAAGGGGATATTGCTGTCTCGGGCACAACATGATCCTTCTCCTGTGAGTCTAGATTTTCGAATCCGACGCAAAAATGATAGTGAATTGTAACGTTCAGGGCCTCCTAATGACGATAGAAGACTCAAATTGCGTCGGGATTCAATACATCGTCCTCCAGCCGATTTGTCTCCAAGGGGATATTGCTGCCTCGGGCACCAAATGGTTCATCTGCTGTGAGTTTAGATTTTTGAATCCGACGAAAAACTGATAGTTAATTGTAACATTCAGGGCCTCCTAATGACGATGGAACACTCAAATTGCGTCGCGATCCATTACATCGTCCTCCAGCCGACTTGTCTCCAAGGATCTAATGCTGCCTCGTGCACTTGATGGTCGTTCTCTTGTAAGTCTAGATTTTCGAATCCGACGCAAAAATGATAGTTAATTGTAACGTTCAGGGCCGCCTAATGACGTTGAAACTCTCAAATTGCGTCGAGATTCAATACATCGTCCTCCAGCCGACTTGTCTCCAAGGGTCTATTGCTGCCTCGGGCACCTTATGGTCGTTCTCCTGTGAGTCTAGATTTTCGAATCCGACGCAAAAATGATAGTTAATTGTAACGTTCAGGGCCTTGTAATGACGATGGAACACTCAAATTGCGTCGAGATTCAATACATCGGCCTCCAGCCGACTTGTCTCCAAGGGTCTATTGCTGCCTCGGGCACCTTATGGTCGTTCTGCTGTGAGTCTAGATTTTCGAATCCGACGCAAAAATGATAGTTAATTGTAACGTTCAGGGCCTTGTAATGCCGATGGAACACTCAAATTGCGTCGAGATTCAATACATCGGCCTCCAGCCGACTTGTCTCCAAGGGTCTATCGCTGCCTCGGGCACCTTATGGTCGTTCTCCTGTGAGTTTAGATTATCGAATCCGACGCAAAAATGATAGTTAATTACAACGTTCAGGGCCTCCTAATGCCGATGGAACACTCAAATTGTGTCGAGATTCAATACATCGGCCTCCAGCCGACTTGTCTCCAAGGGTCTATTGCTGCCTCGGGCACCTTATGGTTGTTCTCCTGTGAGTCTAGATTTTCGAATCCGACGCGAAAATGATAGTTAATTGTAACGTTCAGGGCCTTGTAATGACGATGGAACACTCAAATTGCGTCGAGATTCAATACATCGGCCTCCAGCCGACTTGTCTCCAAGGGGATATCGCTGCCTCGGGCACCACATGGTCCTTCTCCTGTGAGTCTAGATTTTCGAATCCGACGCAAAAATGATAGTGAATTGTAACGTTCAGCGCCTCCTAATGACGATAGAAGACTCAAATTGCGTCGCGATCCAATACATCGTCCTCCATCCGACTTGTCTCCAAGGGTCTATTGCTGCCTCGGGCACCTTATGGTCGTTCTCCTGTGAGTCTAGATTTTTGAATCCGACGCAAAAATGATAGTTAATTGTAACGTTCAGGGCCTTGTAATGACGATGGAAGACTCAAATTGCGTCGAGATTCAATACATCGGCCTCCAGCCGACTTGTCTCCATGGGTCTATTGCTGCCTCGAGCACCTTATGGTCGTTCTCCTGTGAGTTTAGATTATCGAATCCGACGCAAAAATGATAGTTAATTGTAACGTTCAGGGCCATGTAATGACGATGGAACACTCAAATTGCGTCGAGATTCAATACATCGGCCTCCCGCCGACTTGTCTCCAAGGGTGTTGCTGCCTCGGGCACGTTATGGTCGTTCTCCTGTGAGTTTAGATTATCGAATCCGACGAAAAAATGATATTTATTGTAACGTTTAGGGCCTCCTAATGACGATGGAACACTCAAATTGCGTCGATATTCAATACATCGGCCTCCAGCCGACTTGTCTCCAAGGTCTGTTGCTGCCTCGGGCACCATATGATCCATCTCCTGTGAGTCTAGATTTTCGAATCCGACGCAAAAATGATAGTGAATAGTAACGTTCAGCGCCTCCTGATGACGATAGAACTCTCAAATTGCGTCGAGATTCAATACATCGTCCTCCAGCCGACTTGTCTCCAAGGGTCTAATGCTGCCTCGGGCACCTTACGGTCGTTCTCTTGTAAGTCTAGATTTTCGAATCCGACGCAAAAATGATAGTTAATTGTAACGTTCATGGCCTCCTAATGCCGATGGAACTCTCAAATTGCGTCGAGATTCAATACATCGGCCTCCAGCGGACTTGTCTCCAAGGGGATATTGCTGTCTCGAGCACCGTATGAACTTCTCCTGTGAGTAGATTTTCGAATCCGACGCAAAAATGATAGTTAATTGTAACATTCAGGGCCTCCTAATGACGATGGAACACTCAAATTGCGTCGCGATCCAATACATCGTCCTCCAGCCGACTTGTCTCCAAGGATCTAATGCTCCCTCGGGCACTTTATGGTCGTTCTCTTGTAAGTCTAGATTTTCGAATCCGACGCAAACATGATAGTTCATTGTAACGTTCAGGGTCGCCTAATGGCGATGGAACTCTCTAATTGCGTCGAGATTCAATACATCGTCCTCCAGCCGACTTGTCTCCAAGGGTCTATTGCTGCCTCGGGCACCTTATGGTCGTTCTCCTGTGAGTCTAGATTTTCGAACCCGACGCAAAAATGATAGTTAATTGTAATGTTTAGGGCCTTGTAATGACGATGGGACACTCAAATTGCGTCGAGATTCAATACATCGTCCTCCAGCCGACTTGTCTCCAAGGGTCTAATGCTGCCTCGGGCACCTTATGGTCGTTCCCTTGTAAGTCTAGATTTTCGAATCCGACGCAAAAATGATAGTTAATTGTAACGTTCATGGCCTCCTAATGCCGATGGAACTCTCAAATTGCGTCGAGATTCAATACATCGGACTCCAGCGGACTTGTCTAGAAGGGGATATTGCTGTCTCCAGCACCGTATGAACTTCTCCTGTGACTAGATTTTCGAATCCGACGCATAAATGAAAGTTAATTGTAACGTTCAGGGCCTTCTAATTACGATGGAACACTCAAATTGCGTCGAGATTCAATACATCGGCCTCCAGCCGACTTGTCTCCAACGGTCTATTGCTGCCTCGGGCACCTTATGGGCGTTCTCCTGTGAGTTTAGATTTTCGAATCCGACGAAAAACTGATAGTTAATTGTAACATTCAGGGCCTCCTAATGACGATGGAACACTCATTTTGCGTCGCGATCCAATACATCGTCCTCCAACCGACTTGTCTCCAAGGGTCGGAACCGTATGGCCGTTCCCCTGTGAGTTTAGATTTTCGAATCCGACGCAAAAATGATAGTTAATTGTAACGTTTAGGGCCTCCTAATGACGATGGGACACTCAAATTGCGTCGAGATTCAATACATCGTCCTCCAGCCGACTTGTCTCCAAGGGGATATCGCTGTCTCGGGCACAATATGATCCTTCTCCTGTGAGTCTAGATTTTCGAATCCGACGCAAAAATGATAGTTAATTGTAACGTTTAGGGCCTTGTAATTACGATGGGACACTCAAATTGCGTCGAGATTCAATACATCGGCCTCCAGCCGACTTGTCTCCAAGGTTCTACTGCTGCCTCGGGCACCTTATGGTCGTTCTCCTGTGAGTTTAGATTTTCGAATCCGACGAAAAAGTGATAGTTAGTTGTAACATTCAGGGCCTCCTAATGACGATGGAACACTCATTTTGCGTCGCGATCCAATACATCATCCTCCAACCGACTTGTCTCCAAGGGGATATTGCTGTCTCGGGCACAATATGATCCTTCTCCTGTGAGTCTAGATTTTCGAATCCGACGCAAAAATGATAGTGAATTGTAACGTTCAGGGCCTCCTAATGACGATAGAAGACTCCAATTGCGTCGGGATTCAATACATCGTCCTCCAGCCGATTTGTCTCCAAGGGGATATTGCTGCCTCGGGCACCAAATGGTTCATCTGCTGTGAGTTTAGATTTTTGAATCCGACGAAAAACTGATAGTTAATTGTAACATTCAGGGCATCCTAATGACGATGGAACACTCAAATTGCGTCGATATTCAATACATCGGCCTCCAGCCGACTTGTCTCCAAGGTCTGTTGCTGCCTCGGGCACCATATGATCCATCTCCTGTGAGTCTAGATTTTCGAATCCGACGCAAAAATGATAGTGAATAGTAACGTTCAGCGCCTCCTGATGACGATAGAACTCTCAAATTGCGTCGAGATTCAATACATCGTCCTCCAGCCGACTTGTCTCCAAGGGTCTAATGCTGCCTCGGGCACCTTACGGTCGTTCTCTTGTAAGTCTAGATTTTCGAATCCGACGCAAAAATGATAGTTAATTGTAACGTTCATGGCCTCCTAATGCCGATGGAACTCTCAAATTGCGTCGAGATTCGATACATCGGCCTCCAGCGGACTTGTCTCCAAGGGGATATTGCTGTCTCGAGCACCGTATGAACTTCTCCTGTGAGTAGATTTTCGAATCCGACGCAAAAATGATAGTTAATTGTAACATTCAGGGCCTCCTAATGACGATGGAACACTCAAATTGCGTCGCGATCCATTACATCGTCCTCCAGCCGACTTGTCTCCAAGGATCTAATGCTGCCTCGTGCACTTGATGGTCGTTCTGTTGTAAGTCTAGATTTTCGAATCCGACGCAAAAATGATAGTTAATTGTAACGTTCAGGGCCGCCTAATGACGTTGGAACTCTCAAATTGCGTCGAGATTCAATACATCGTCCTCCAGCCGACTTGTCTCCAAGGGTCTATTTATGCCTCGGGCACCTTATGGTCGTTCTCCTGTGAGTCTAGATTTTCGAATCCGACGCAAAAATGATAGTTAATTGTAACGTTCAGGGCCTTGTAATGACGATGGAACACTCAAATTGCGTCGAGATTCAATACATCGGACTCCAGCCGACTTGTCTCCAAGGGGATATCGCTGCCTCGGGCACCACATGGTCCTTCTCCTGTGAGTCTAGATATTCGAATCCGACGCAAAAATGATAGTGAATTGTAACGTTCAGCGCCTCCTAATGACGATAGAAGACTCAAATTGCGTCGCGATCCAATACACCGTCCTCCAACCGACTTGTCTCCAAGGGTCTATTGCTGCCTCGGGCACCTTATGGTCGTTCTCCTGTGAGTCTAGATTTTCGAATCCGACGCAAAAATGATAGTTAATTGTAACGTTCAGGGCCTTGTAATGACGATGGAACACTCAAATTGCGTCGAGATTCAATACATCGGCCTCCAGCCGACTTGTCTCCATGGGTCTATTGCTGCCTCGAGCACCTTATGGTCGTTCTCCTGTGAGTTTAGATTATCGAATCCGACGCAAAAATGATAGTTAATTGTAACGTTCAGGGCCATGTAATGACGATGGAACACTCAAATTGCGTCGAGATTCAATACATCGGCCTCCCGCCGACTTGTCTCCAAGGGTGTTGCTGCCTCGGGCACGTTATGGTCGTTCTCCTGTGAGTTTAGATTATCGAATCCGACGAAAAAATGATATTTATTGTAACGTTTAGGGCCTCCTAATGACGATGGAACACTCAAATTGCGTCGATATTCAATACATCGGCCTCCAGCCGACTTGTCTCCAAGGTCTGTTGCTGCCTCGGGCACCATATGATCCATCTCCTGTGAGTCTAGATTTTCGAATCCGACGCAAAAATGATAGTGAATAGTAACGTTCAGCGCCTCCTGATGACGATAGAACTCTCAAATTGCGTCGAGATTCAATACATCGTCCTCCAGCCGACTTGTCTCCAAGGGTCTAATGCTGCCTCGGGCACCTTACGGTCGTTCTCTTGTAAGTCTAGATTTTCGAATCCGACGCAAAAATGATAGTTAATTGTAACGTTCATGGCCTCCTAATGCCGATGGAACTCTCAAATTGCGTCGAGATTCAATACATCGGCCTCCAGCGGACTTGTCTCCAAGGGGATATTGCTGTCTCGAGCACCGTATGAACTTCTCCTGTGAGTAGATTTTCGAATCCGACGCAAAAATGATAGTTAATTGTAACATTCAGGGCCTCCTAATGACGATGGAACACTCAAATTGCGTCGCGATCCAATACATCGTCCTCCAGCCGACTTGTCTCCAAGGATCTAATGCTCCCTCGGGCACTTTATGGTCGTTCTCTTGTAAGTCTAGATTTTCGAATCCGACGCAAACATGATAGTTCATTGTAACGTTCAGGGTCGCCTAATGACGATGGAACTCTCTAATTGCGTCGAGATTCAATACATCGTCCTCCAGCCGACTTGTCTCCAAGGGTCTATTGCTGCCTCGGGCACCTTATGGTCGTTCTCCTGTGAGTCTAGATTTTCGAACCCGACGCAAAAATGATAGTTAATTGTAATGTTTAGGGCCTTGTAATGACGATGGGACACTCAAATTGCGTCGAGATTCAATACATCGTCCTCCAGCCGACTTGTCTCCAAGGGTCTAATGCTGCCTCGGGCACCTCATGGTCGTTCCCTTGTAAGTCTAGATTTTCGAATCCGACGCAAAAATGATAGTTAATTGTAACGTTCATGGCCTCCTAATGCCGATGGAACTCTCAAATTGCGTCGAGATTCAATACATCGGACTCCAGCGGACTTGTCTAGAAGGGGATATTGCTGTCTCCAGCACCGTATGAACTTCTCCTGTGACTAGATTTTCGAATCCGACGCATAAATGAAAGTTAATTGTAACGTTCAGGGCCTTCTAATTACGATGGAACACTCAAATTGCGTCGAGATTCAATACATCGGCCTCCAGCCGACTTGTCTCCAACGGTCTATTGCTGCCTCGGGCACCTTATGG
Organism: Schistocerca americana; assembly: GCF_021461395.2. NCBI lineage: Eukaryota > Metazoa > Arthropoda > Insecta > Orthoptera > Acrididae > Schistocerca > Schistocerca americana. The sequence goes on along the minus strand of NW_025725992.1, from coordinate 185,130 downwards.
GCGTTCTCCTGTGAGTTTAGATTTTCGAATCCGACGAAAAACTGATAGTTAATTGTAACATTCAGGGCCTCCTAATGACGATGGAACACTCATTTTGCGTCGCGATCCAATACATCGTCCTCCAACCGACTTGTCTCCAAGGGTCGGAACCGTATGGCCGTTCCCCTGTGAGTTTAGATTTTCGAATCCGACGCAAAAATGATAGTTAATTGTAACGTTTAGGGCCTCCTAATGACGATGGGACACTCAAATTGCGTCGAGATTCAATACATCGTCCTCCAGCCGACTTGTCTCCAAGGGGATATCGCTGTCTCGGGCACAATATGATCCTTCTCCTGTGAGTCTAGATTTTCGAATCCGACGCAAAAATGATAGTTAATTGTAACGTTTAGGGCCTTGTAATTACGATGGGACACTCAAATTGCGTCGAGATTCGATACATCGGCCTCCAGCCGACTTGTCTCCAAGGTTCTACTGCTGCCTCGGGCACCTTATGGTCGTTCTCCTGTGAGTTTAGATTTTCGAATCCGACGAAAAAGTGATAGTTAGTTGTAACATTCAGGGCCTCCTAATGACGATGGAACACTCATTTTGCGTCGCGATCCAATACATCATCCTCCAACCGACTTGTCTCCAAGGGGATATTGCTGTCTCGGGCACAATATGATCCTTCTCCTGTGAGTCTAGATTTTCGAATCCGACGCAAAAATGATAGTGAATTGTAACGTTCAGGGCCTCCTAATGACGATAGAAGACTCAAATTGCGTCGGGATTCAATACATCGTCCTCCAGCCGATTTGTCTCCAAGGGGATATTGCTGCCTCGGGCACCAAATGGTTCATCTGCTGTGAGTTTAGATTTTTGAATCCGACGCAAAAATGATAGTTAATTGTAACGTTCAGGGCCTTGTAATGACGATGGAACACTCAAATTGCGTCGAGATTCAATACATCGGCCTCCAGCCGACTTGTCTCCAAGGGGATATCGCTGCCTCGGGCACCACATGGTCCTTCTCCTGTGAGTCTAGATATTCGAATCCGACGCAAAAATGATAGTGAATTGTAACGTTCAGCGCCTCCTAATGACGATAGAAGACTCAAATTGCGTCGCGATCCAATACACCGTCCTCCATCCGACTTGTCTCCAAGGGTCTATTGCTGCCTCGGGCACCTTATGGTCGTTCTCCTGTGAGTCTAGATTTTCGAATCCGACGCAAAAATGATAGTTAATTGTAACGTTCAGGGCCTTGTAATGACGATGGAACACTCAAATTGCGTCGAGATTCAATACATCGGCCTCCAGCCGACTTGTCTCCATGGGTCTATTGCTGCCTCGAGCACCTTATGGTCGTTCTCCTGTGAGTTTAGATTATCGAATCCGACGCAAAAATGATAGTTAATTGTAACGTTCATGGCCTCCTAATGCCGATGGAACTCTCAAATTGCGTCGAGATTCAATACATCGGCCTCCAGCGGACTTGTCTCCAAGGGGATATTGCTGTCTCGAGCACCGTATGAACTTCTCCTGTGAGTAGATTTTCGAATCCGACGCAAAAATGATAGTTAATTGTAACATTCAGGGCCTCCTAATGACGATGGAACACTCAAATTGCGTCGCGATCCAATACATCGTCCTCCAGCCGACTTGTCTCCAAGGATCTAATGCTCCCTCGGGCACTTTATGGTCGTTCTCTTGTAAGTCTAGATTTTCGAATCCGACGCAAACATGATAGTTCATTGTAACGTTCAGGGTCGCCTAATGACGATGGAACTCTCTAATTGCGTCGAGATTCAATACATCGTCCTCCAGCCGACTTGTCTCCAAGGGTCTATTGCTGCCTCGGGCACCTTATGGTCGTTCTCCTGTGAGTCTAGATTTTCGAACCCGACGCAAAAATGATAGTTAATTGTAATGTTTAGGGCCTTGTAATGACGATGGGACACTCAAATTGCGTCGAGATTCAATACATCGTCCTCCAGCCGACTTGTCTCCAAGGGTCTAATGCTGCCTCGGGCACCTTATGGTCGTTCCCTTGTAAGTCTAGATTTTCGAATCCGACGCAAAAATGATAGTTAATTGTAACGTTCATGGCCTCCTAATGCCGATGGAACTCTCAAATTGCGTCGAGATTCAATACATCGGACTCCAGCGGACTTGTCTAGAAGGGGATATTGCTGTCTCCAGCACCGTATGAACTTCTCCTGTGACTAGATTTTCGAATCCGACGCATAAATGAAAGTTAATTGTAACGTTCAGGGCCTTCTAATTACGATGGAACACTCAAATTGCGTCGAGATTCAATACATCGGCCTCCAGCCGACTTGTCTCCAACGGTCTATTGCTGACTCGGGCACCTTATGGGCGTTCTCCTGTGAGTTTAGATTTTCGAATCCGACGAAAAACTGATAGTTAATTGTAACATTCAGGGCCTCCTAATGACGATGGAACACTCATTTTGCGTCGCGATCCAATACATCGTCCTCCAACCGACTTGTCTCCAAGGGTCGGAACCGTATGGCCGTTCCCCTGTGAGTTTAGATTTTCGAATCCGACGCAAAAATGATAGTTAATTGTAACGTTTAGGGCCTCCTAATGACGATGGGACACTCAAATTGCGTCGAGATTCAATACATCGTCCTCCAGCCGACTTGTCTCCAAGGGGATATCGCTGTCTCGGGCACAATATGATCCTTCTCCTGTGAGTCTAGATTTTCGAATCCGACGCAAAAATGATAGTTAATTGTAACGTTTAGGGCCTTGTAATTACGATGGGACACTCAAATTGCGTCGAGATTCAATACATCGGCCTCCAGCCGACTTGTCTCCAAGGTTCTACTGCTGCCTCGGGCACCTTATGGTCGTTCTCCTGTGAGTTTAGATTTTCGAATCCGACGAAAAAGTGATAGTTAGTTGTAACATTCAGGGCCTCCTAATGACGATGGAACACTCATTTTGCGTCGCGATCCAATACATCATCCTCCAACCGACTTGTCTCCAAGGGGATATTGCTGTCTCGGGCACAATATGATCCTTCTCCTGTGAGTCTAGATTTTCGAATCCGACGCAAAAATGATAGTGAATTGTAACGTTCAGGGCCTCCTAATGACGATAGAAGACTCAAATTGCGTCGGGATTCAATACATCGTCCTCCAGCCGATTTGTCTCCAAGGGGATATTGCTGCCTCGGGCACCAAATGGTTCATCTGCTGTGAGTTTAGATTTTTGAATCCGACGAAAAACTGATAGTTAATTGTAACATTCAGGGCATCCTAATGACGATGGAACACTCAAATTGCGTCGCGATCCATTACATCGTCCTCCAGCCGACTTGTCTCCAAGGATCTAATGCTGCCTCGTGCACTTGATGGTCGTTCTGTTGTAAGTCTAGATTTTCGAATCCGACGCAAAAATGATAGTTAATTGTAACGTTCAGGGCCGCCTAATGACGTTGGAACTCTCAAATTGCGTCGAGATTCAATACATCGTCCTCCAGCCGACTTGTCTCCAAGGGTCTATTTATGCCTCGGGCACCTTATGGTCGTTCTCCTGTGAGTCTAGATTTTCGAATCCGACGCAAAAATGATAGTTAATTGTAACGTTCAGGGCCTTGTAATGACGATGGAACACTCAAATTGCGTCGAGATTCAATACATCGGCCTCCAGCCGACTTGTCTCCAAGGGGATATCGCTGCCTCGGGCACCACATGGTCCTTCTCCTGTGAGTCTAGATATTCGAATCCGACGCAAAAATGATAGTGAATTGTAACGTTCAGCGCCTCCTAATGACGATGGAAGACTCAAATTGCGTCGCGATCCAATACACCGTCCTCCATCCGACTTGTCTCCAAGGGTCTATTGCTGCCTCGGGCACCTTATGGTCGTTCTCCTGTGAGTCTAGATTTTCGAATCCGACGCAAAAATGATAGTTAATTGTAACGTTCAGGGCCTTGTAATGACGATGGAACACTCAAATTGCGTCGAGATTCAATACATCGGCCTCCAGCCGACTTGTCTCCATGGGTCTATTGCTGCCTCGAGCACCTTATGGTCGTTCTCCTGTGAGTTTAGATTATCGAATCCGACGCAAAAATGATAGTTAATTGTAACGTTCAGGGCCATGTAATGACGATGGAACACTCAAATTGCGTCGAGATTCAATACATCGGCCTCCCGCCGACTTGTCTCCAAGGGTGTTGCTGCCTCGGGCACCTTATGGTCGTTCTCCTGTGAGTTTAGATTATCGAATCCGACGCAAAAATGATAGTTAATTGTAACGTTCATGGCCTCCTAATGCCGATGGAACTCTCAAATTGCGTCGAGATTCAATACATCGGCCTCCAGCGGACTTGTCTCCAAGGGGATATTGCTGTCTCGTGCACCGTATGAACTTCTCCTGTGAGTAGATTTTCGAATCCGACGCAAAAATGATAGTTAATTGTAACATTCAGGGCCTCCTAATGACGATGGAACACTCAAATTGCGTCGCGATCCAATACATCGTCCTCCAGCCGACTTGTCTCGAAGGATCTAATGCTCCCTCGGGCACTTTATGGTCGTTCTCTTGTAAGTCTAGATTTTCGAATCCGACGCAAACATGATAGTTCATTGTAACGTTCAGGGTCGCCTAATGACGATGGAACTCTCTAATTGCGTCGAGATTCAGTACATCGTTCTAAAGCCGACTTGTCTCCAAGGGTCTATTGCTGCCTCGGGCACCTTATGGTCGTTCTCCTGTGAGTCTAGATTTTCGAACCCGACGCAAAAATGATAGTTAATTTAATGTTTAGGGCCTTGTAATGACGATGGGACACTCAAATTGCGTCGAGATTCAATACATCGTCCTCCAGCCGACTTGTCTCCAAGGGTCTAATGCTGCCTCGGGCACCTTATGGTCGTTCCCTTGTAAGGCTAGATTTTCGAATCCGACGCAAAAATGATAGTTAATTGTAACGTTCATGGCCTCCTAATGCCGATGGAACGCTCAAATTGCGTCGAGATTCAATACATCGGACTCCAGCGGACTTGTCTCCAAGGGGATATTGCTGTCTCGAGCACCGTATGAACTTCTCCTGTGACTAGATTTTCGAATCCGACGCATAAATGATAGTTAATTGTAACGTTCAGGGCCTTCTAATGACGATGGGACACTCATTTTGCGTCGCGATCCAATTCATCGTCCTCCAACCGACTTGTCTCCAAGGGTCAATAGCTGCCTCGGTCACCGTATGGTCGTTCCCCTGTGAGTTTAGATTATCGAATCCGACGCAAAAATAATAGTTAATTGTATCGTTTAGGGCCTCCTAATGACGATGGGACACTCAAATTGCGTCGAGATTCAATACATCGTCCTCCAGACGACTTGTCTCCAAGGGGATATTGCTGTCTCGGGCACAATATGATCCTTCTCCTGTGAGTCTAGATTTTCGAATCCGACGCGAAACTGATAGTTAATTGTAAGGTTCAGGGCCTTGTAATGACGATGGAACACTCAAATTGCGTCGAGATTCAATACATCGGCCTCCAGCCGACTTGTCTCCAACGGTCTATTGCTGCCTCGGGCACCTTATGGGCGTTCTCCTGTGAGTTTAGATTTTCGAATCCGACGAAAAACTGATAGTTAATTGTAACATTCAGGGCCTTGTAATGACGATGGAACATTCATTTTGCGTCGCGATCCAATACATCGTCCTCCAACCGACTTGTCTCCAAGGGTCGGAACCGTATGGTCGTTCCCCTGTGAGTTTAGATTTTCGAATCCGACGCAAAAATGATAGTTAATTGTAACGTTTAGGGCCTCCTAATGACGATGGGACACTCAAATTGCGTCGAGATTCAATACATCGTACTCCAGCCGACTTGTCTCCAAGGGGATATTGCTGTCTCGGGCACAATATGATCCTTCTCCTGTGAGTCTACATTTTCGAGTCCGACGCAAAAATGATAGTGAATTGTAACGTTCAGCGCATCCTAATGACGATAGAAGACTCAAATTGCGTCGAGATTCAATACATCGTCCTCCAGCCGACTTGTCTCCAAGGGTCTGTTGCTGCCTCGGGCACCGTATGGTCGTTCTCCTGTGAGTTTAGATTATCGAATCCGACGCAAAAATGATAGTTAATTTTAACGTTCAGGGCCTCCTAATGCCGATGGAACATTCAAATTTCGTCGAGATTCAATACATCGGCCTCCAGCCGACTTGTCTCCAAGGGTCTATTGCTGCCTCGGGCACCTTATGGTCGGTCTCCTGTGAGTCTAGATTTTCGAATCCGACGCAAAAATGATAGTTAATTGTAACATTCAGGGCCTCCTAATGACGATGGAACACTCAAATTGCGTCGCGATCCAATACATCGTCCTCCAGCCGACTTGTCTCCAAGGGTCTAATGCTGCCTCGGGCACTTTATGGTCGTTCTCTTGTAAGTCTAGATTTACGAATCCGACGCCAAAATGAAAGTTAATTGTAACGTTCAGGGCCGCCTAATGACGATGGAACTCTCAAATTGCGTCGAGATTCAATACATCGTCCTCCAGCCGACTTGTCTCCTAGGGTCAATTGCTGCCTCGGGCACCTTATGGTCGTCCTCCTGTGAGTCTAGAATTTCGTATCCGACGCAAAAATGATAGTTAATTGTAACGTTCATGGCCTCCTAGTGCCGCTGGAACTCTCAAATTGCGTCGAGATTCAATACATCGGACTCCAGCGGACTTGTCTCCAAGGGGATATTGCTGTCTCGAGCACCGTATGAACTTCTCCTGTGACTAGATTTTCGAATCCGACGCATAAATGATAGTTAATTGTAACGTTCAGGGCCTTCTAATGACGATGGGACACTCATTTTGCGTCGCGATCCAATACATCGTCCTCCAGCCGACTTGTCTCCAAGGGGATATTGCTGTCTCGGGCACAATATGATCCTTCTCCTGTGAGTCTAGATTTTCGAATCCGACGCGAAACTGATAGTTAATTGTAAGGTTCAGGGCCTTGTAATGACGATGGAACACTCAAATTGCGTCGAGATTCAATACATCGGCCTCCAGCCGACTTGTCTCCAACGGTCTATTGCTGCCTCGGGCACCTTATGGGCGTTCTCCTATGAGTTTAGATTTTCGAATCCGACGAAAAACTGATAGTTAGTTGTAACATTCAGGGCCTCCTAATGACGATGGAACACTCATTTTGCGTCGCGATCCAATACATCGGACTCCAACCGACTTGTCTCCAAGGGGATATTGCTGTCTCGGGCACAATATGATCCTTCTCCTGTGAGTCTAGATTTTCGAATCCGACGCAAAAATGATAGTGAATTGTAACGTTCAGGGCCTCCTAATGACGATAGAAGACTCAAATTGCGTCGGGATTCAATACATCGTCCTCCAGCCGATTTGTCTCCAAGGGGATATTGCTGCCTCGGGCACCAAATGGTTCATCTGCTGTGAGTTTAGATTTTTGAATCCGACGAAAAACTGATAGTTAATTGTAACATTCAGGGCCTCCTAATGACGATGGAACACTCAAATTGCGTCGCGATCCATTACATCGTCCTCCAGCCGACTTGTCTCCAAGGATCTAATGCTGCCTCGTGCACTTGATGGTCGTTCTGTTGTAAGTCTAGATTTTCGAATCCGACGCAAAAATGATAGTTAATTGTAACGTTCAGGGCCGCCTAATGACGTTGGAACTCTCAAATTGCGTCGAGATTCAATACATCGTCCTCCAGCCGACTTGTCTCCAAGGGTCTATTGCTGCCTCGGGCACCTTATGGTCGTTCTCCTGTGAGTCTAGATTTTCGAATCCGACGCAAAAATGATAGTTAATTGTAACGTTCAGGGCCTTGTAATGACGATGGAACACTCAAATTGCGTCGAGATTCAATACATCGGCCTCCAGCCGACTTGTCTCCAAGGGTCTATTGCTGCCCGGGCACCTTATGGTCGTTCTGCTGTGAGTCTAGATTTTCGAATCCGACGCAAAAATGATAGTTAATTGTAACGTTCAGGGCCTTGTAATGCCGATGGAACACTCAAATTGCGTCGAGATTCAATACATCGGCCTCCAGCCGACTTGTCTCCAAGGGTCTATCGCTGCCTCGGGCACCTTATGGTCGTTCTCCTGTGAGTTTAGATTATCGAATCCGACGCAAAAATGATAGTTAATTATAACGTTCAGGGCCTCCTAATGCCGATGGAACACTCAAATTGTGTCGAGATTCAATACATCGGCCTCCAGCCGACTTGTCTCCAAGGGTCTATTGCTGCCTCGGGCACCTTATGGTCGTTCTCCTGTGAGTCTAGATTTTCGAATCCGACGCGAAAATGATAGTTAATTGTAACGTTCAGGGCCTTGTAATGACGATGGAAGACTCAAATTGCGTCGAGATTCAATACATCGGCCTCCAGCCGACTTGTCTCCAAGGGGATATCGCTGCCTCGGGCACCACATGGTCCTTCTCCTGTGAGTCTAGATTTTCGAATCCGACGCAAAAATGATAGTGAATTGTAACGTTCAGCGCCTCCTAATGACGATAGAAGACTCAAATTGGGTCGCGATCCAATACATCGTCCTATATCCGACTTGTCTCCAAGGGTCTATTGCTGCCTCGGGCACCTTATGGTCGTTCTCCTGTGAGTCTAGATTTTCGAATCCGACGCAAAAATGATAGTTAATTGTAACGTTCAGGGCCTTGTAATGACGATGGAACACTCAAATTGCGTCGAGATTCAATACATCGGCCTCCAGCCGACTTGTCTCCATGGGTCTATTGCTGCCTCGAGCACCTTATGGTCGTTCTCCTGTGAGTTTAGATTATCGAATCCGACGCAAAAATGATAGTTAATTGTAACGTTCAGGGCCATGTAATGACGATGGAACACTCAAATTGCGTCGAGATTCAATACATCGGCCTCCCGCCGACTTGTCTCCAAGGGTGTTGCTGCCTCGGGCACCTTATGGTCGTTCTCCTGTGAGTTTAGATTATCGAATCCGACGAAAAAATGATATTTATTGTAACGTTTAGGGCCTCCTAATGACGATGGAACACTCAAATTGCGTCGCGATCCATTACATCGTCCTCCAGCCGACTTGTCTCCAAGGATCTAATGCTGCCTCGTGCACTTGATGGTCGTTCTGTTGTAAGTCTAGATTTTCGAATCCGACGCAAAAATGATAGTTAATTGTAACGTTCAGGGCCGCCTAATGACGTTGGAACTCTCAAATTGCGTCGAGATTCAATACATCGTCCTCCAGCCGACTTGTCTCCAAGGGTCTATTGCTGCCTCGGGCACCTTATGGTCGTTCTCCTGTGAGTCTAGATTTTCGAATCCGACGCAAAAATGATAGTTAATTGTAACGTTCAGGGCCTTGTAATGACGATGGAACACTCAAATTGCGTCGAGATTCAATACATCGGCCTCCAGCCGACTTGTCTCCAAGGGTCTATTGCTGCCCGGGCACCTTATGGTCGTTCTGCTGTGAGTCTAGATTTTCGAATCCGACGCAAAAATGATAGTTAATTGTAACGTTCAGGGCCTTGTAATGCCGATGGAACACTCAAATTGCGTCGAGATTCAATACATCGGCCTCCAGCCGACTTGTCTCCAAGGGTCTATCGCTGCCTCGGGCACCTTATGGTCGTTCTCCTGTGAGTTTAGATTATCGAATCCGACGCAAAAATGATAGTTAATTATAACGTTCAGGGCCTCCTAATGCCGATGGAACTCTCAAATTGCGTCGAGATTCAATACATCGGCCCCCAGCGGACTTGTCTCCAAGGGGATATTGCTGTCTCGAGCACCGTATGAACTTCTCCTGTGAGTAGATTTTCGAATCCGACGCAAAAATGATAGTTAATTGTAACATTCAGGGCCTCCTAATGACGATGGAACACTCAAATTGCGTCGCGATCCAATACATCGTCCTCCAGCCGACTTGTCTCCAAGGATCTAATGCTCCCTCGGGCACTTTATGGTCGTTCTCTTGTAAGTCTAGATTTTCGAATCCGACGCAAACATGATAGTTCATTGTAACGTTCAGGGTCGCCTAATGACGATGGAACTCTCTAATTGCGTCGAGATTCAATACATCGTCCTCCAGCCGACTTGTCTCCAAGGGTCTATTGCTGCCTCGGGCACCTTATGGTCGTTCTCCTGTGAGTCTAGATTTTCGAACCCGACGCAAAAATGATAGTTAATTGTAATGTTTAGGGCCTTGTAATGACGATGGGACACTCAAATTGCGTCGAGATTCAATACATCGTCCTCCAGCCGACTTGTCTCCAAGGGTCTAATGCTGCCTCGGGCACCTTATGGTCGTTCCCTTGTAAGTCTAGATTTTCGAATCCGACGCAAAAATGATAGTTAATTGTAACGTTCATGGCCTCCTAAAGCCGATGGAACTCTCAAATTGCGTCGAGATTCAATACATCGGACTCCAGCGGACTTGTCTCCAAGGGGATATTGCTGTCTCGAGCACCGTATGAACTTCTCCTGTGACTAGATTTTCGAATCCGACGCATAAATGATAGTTAATTGTAACGTTCAGGGCCTTCTAATGACGATGGAACACTCAAATTGCGTCGAGATTCAATACATCGGCCTCCAGCCGACTTGTCTCCAACGGTCTATTGCTGCCTCGGGCACCTTATGGGCGTTCTCCTGTGAGTTTAGATTTTCGAATCCGACGAAAAACTGATAGTTAATTGTAACATTCAGGGCCTCCTAATGACGATGGAACACTCATTTTGCGTCGCGATCCAATACATCGTCCTCCAACCGACTTGTCTCCAAGGGTCGGAACCGTATGGTCGTTCCCCTGTGAGTTTAGATTTTCGAATCCGACGCAAAAATGATAGTTAATTGTAACGTTTAGGGCCTCCTAATGACGATGGGACACTCAAATTGCGTCGAGATTCAATACATCGGCCTCCAGCCGACTTGTCTCCAAGGGGACACTGCTGTCTCGGGCAAAATATGATCCTTCTCCTGTGAGTCTAGATTTTCGAATCCGACGCAAAAATGATAGTGAATTGTAACGTTCAGCGCCTCCTAATGACGATAGAAGACTCAAATTGCGTCAGGATTCATTACATCGTCTTCCAGCCGATTTGTCTCCAAGGGGATATTGCTGCCCCGGGCACCTTATGGTCGTTCTCCTGTGAGCCTAGATTTTCGAATCCGACGCAAAAATGATAGTTAATTGTAACGTTCAGGGCCTTGTAATGACAATGGAACACTCAAATTGCGTCGAGATTCAATACATCGGCCTCCCGTCGACTTGTCTCCAAGGGTCTGTTGCTGCCTCGGGCACCTTATGGTCGTTCTCCTGTGAGTTTAGATTATCGAATCCGACGCAAAAATGATAGTTAATTGTAACGTTTAGGGTCTTGTAATGACGATGGGACACTCAAATTGCGTCGAGATTCAATACATCATACTCCAGCCGACTTGTCTCCAAGGGTCTAATGCTGCCTCGGGCACCTTATGGTCGTTCTCCTGTGAGTTTAGTTTATCGAATCCGACGCAAAAATTATAGTTAATTGTAACGTTTAGGGCCTCCTAATGACGATGGAACACTCAAATTGCGTCGAGATTCAATACATCGGCCTCCAGCCGACTTGTCTCCAAGGGTCTGTTGCTGCCTCGGGCACCATGTGATATTTCTCTTGTGAGTCTAGATTTTCGAATCCGACGCAAAAATGATAGTGAATAGTAACGTTCAGCGCCTCCTGATGACGATAGAACTCTCAAATTGCGTCGAGATTCAATACATCGTCCTCCAGCCGACTTGTCTCCAAGGGTCTAATCCTGCCTCGGACACCTTATGGTCGTTCTCTTGTAAGTCTAGATTTTCGAACCCGACGCAAAAATGATAGTTAATTATAACGTTCATGGCCTCCTAATGCCGAAGGAACTCTCAAATTGCGTCGAGATTCAATACATCGTCCTCCAGCCGACTTGTCTCCAAGGGGTTATTGCTGTCTCGGGCACAACATGATCCTTCTCCTGTGAGTCTAGATTTTCGAATCCGACGCAAAAATGATAGTGAATTGTAACGTTCAGGGCCTCCTAATGACGATGGAACACTCATTTTGCGTCGCGATCCAATACATCGTCCTCCAGCCGACTTGTCGCCAAGGGTCTATTGCTGCCTCGGGCACCTTATGTTCGTTCTCCTGTAAGTCTAGATTTTCGTATCCGACGCAAAAATGATAGTGAATAGTAACGTTCAGCGCCTCCTGATGACGATAGAAGACTCAAATTGCGTCAGGATTCATTACATCGTCTTCCAGCCGATTTGTCTCCAAGGGGATATTGCTGCCCCGGGCACCTTATGGTCGTTCTCCTGTGAGCCTAGATTTTCGAATCCGACGCAAAAATGATAGTTAATTGTAACGTTCAGGGCCTTCTAATGACGATGGAACACTCAAATTGCGTCGAGATTCGATACATCGGCCTCCAGCCGACTTGTCTCCAAGGGGACACTGCTGTCTCGGGCAAAATATGATCCTTCTCCTGTGAGTCTAGATTTTCGAATCCGACGCAAAAATGATAGTGAATTGTAACGTTCAGCGCCTCCTAATGACGATAGAAGACTCAAATTGCGTCAGGATTCATTACATCGTCTTCCAGCCGATTTGTCTCCAAGGGGATATTGCTGCCTCGGGCACCAAATGGTTCGTCTGCTGTGAGTCTAGATTTTCGAATCCGACGAAAACTGATAGTTAATTGTTACATTCAGGGCCTCCTAATGACGATGGAACACTCAAATTGCGTCGCGATCCAATACATCGTCCTCCAGCCGAATTGTCTCCAAGGGTCTGTTGCTGCCTCGGGCACCATGTGATCCTTCTCCTGTGAGTCTAGATTTTCGAATCCGACGCAAAAATGATAGTGAATAGTAACGTTCAGCGCCTCCTGATGACGATAGACCTCTCAAATTGCGTCGAGATTCAATACATCGTCCTCCAGCCGACTTGTCTCCAAGGGTCTAATCCTGCCTCGGACACCTTATGATCATTCTCTTGTAAGTCTAGATTTTCGAACCCGACGCAAAAATGATTGTTAATTATAACGTTCATGGCCTCCTAATGCCGAAGGAACTCTCAAATTGCGTCGAGATTCAATACATCAGCCTCCAGCCGACTTGTCTCCAACGGTCTATTGCTGCCTCGGGCTCCTTATGGTCGTTCTCCTGTGAGTTTAGATTTTCGAATCCGACGAAAAACTGACAGTTAATTGTAACATTCAGGGCCTTCTAATGACGATGGAACACTCACTTTGCGTCGCGATGCAATACATCGTCCTCCAAAAGACTTGTCTCCAAGGGTCAATAGCTGCCTCGGGCACCTTACTGTCGTTCTCCTGTGAGTTTAGATTATCGAATCCGACGCAAAAATGATAGTTAATTGTAACGTTCAGCGCCTCCTAATGACGATAGAAGACTCAAATTGCGTCGGGATTCAATACATCGTCCTCCAGCCGATTTGTCTCCAAGGGGATATTGCTGCCACGGGCACCAAATGGTTCGTCTGCTGTGAGTCTAGATTTTCGAATCCGACGAAAAACTGATAGTTAATTGTAACATTCAGGGCCTCCTAATGACGATGGAACACTCAAATTGCGTCGCGATCCAATACATCGTCCTCCAGCCGACTTGTCTCCAAGGGTCTAATGCTGCCTCGGGCACTTTATGGTCGTTCTCTTGTAAGTCTAGATTTACGAATCCGACGCCAAAATGATAGTTAATTGTAACGTTCAGGGCCTTCTAATGACGATGGAACACTCAAATTGCGTCGAGATTCGATACATCGGCCTCCAGCCGACTTGTCTCCAAGGGGGTATCGCTGCCTCGGGCACCACATGGTCCTTCTTCTGTGAGTCTAGATTTTCGAATCCGACGCAAAAATGATAGTGAATTGTAACGTTCAGCGCCTTCTAATGACCTAATGACCACATGGTCCTTCTCCTGTGAGTCTAGATTTTCGAATCCGACGCAAAAATGATAGTAAATTGTAACGTTCAGGGCCTTCTAATGACGATGGAACACTCAAATTGCGTCGAGATCCAATACATCGGCCTCCAGCCGACTTGTCTCCAAGGGTCTATTGCTGCCTCGGGCACCTTATGGTCGTTCTCCTGTGAGCCTAGATTTTCGAATCCGACGCAAAAATGATAGTTAATTGTAACGTTCAGGGCCTTGTAATGACGATGGAACACTCAAATTGCGTCGAGATTCAATACATCGGCCTCCCGTCGACTTGTCTCCAAGGGTCTGTTGCTGCCTCGGGCACCTTATGGTCGTTCTCCTGTGAGTTTAGATTATCGAATCCGACGCAAAAATGATAGTTAATTGTAACGTTTAGGGTCTTGTAATGACGATGGGACACTCAAATTGCGTCGAGATTCAATACATCATACTCCAGCCGACTTGTCTCCAAGGGTCTAATGCTGCCTCGGGCACCTTATGGTCGTTCTCCTGTGAGTTTAGTTTATCGAATCCGACGCAAAAATTACAGTTAATTGTAACGTTTAGGTCCTCCTAATGACGATGGAACACTCAAATTGCGTCGAGATTCAATACATCGGCCTCCAGCCGACTTGTCTCCAAGGGTCTGTTGCTGCCTCGGGCACCATGTGATATTTCTCTTCTGAGTCTAGATTTTCGAATCCGACGCAAAAATGATAGTGAATAGTAACGTTCAGCGCCTCCTGATGACGATAGAACTCTCAAATTGCGTCGAGATTCAATACATCGTCCTCCAGCCGACTTGTCTCCAAGGGTCTAATCCTGCCTCGGACACCTTATGGTCGTTCTCTTGTAAGTCTAGATTTTCGAACCCGACGCAAAAATGATAGTTAATTATAACGTTCATGGCTTCCTAATGCCGAAGGAACTCTCAAATTGCGTCGAGATTCAATACATCGGCCTCCAGCCGACTTGTCTCCAACGGTCTATTGCTGCCTCGGGCTCCTTATGGTCGTTCTCCTGTGAGTTTAGATTTTCGAATCCGACGAAAATCTGACAGATAATTGTAACATTCAGGGCCTTCTAATGACGATGGAACACTCATTTTGCGTCGCGATCCAATACATCGTCCTCCAACCGACTTGTCTCCAAGGGTCAATAGCTGCCTCGGGCACCGTATGGTCGTTCCCCTGTGAGTTTAGATTATCGAATCCGACGCAAAAATGATAGTTAATTGTAACGTTTAGGGCCCCCTAATGACGATGGGACACTCAAATTGCGTCGAGATTCAATACATCGTCCTCCAGCCGACTTGTCTCCAAGGGGTTATTGCTGTCTCGGGCACAACATGATCCTTCTCCTGTGAGACTAGATTTTCGAATCCGACGCAAAAATGATAGTGAATTGTAACGTTCAGGGCCTCCTAATGACGATGGAACACTCATTTTGCGTCGCGATCCAATACATCGTCCTCCAGCCGACTTGTCGCCAAGGGTCTATTGCTGCCTCGGGCACCTTATGTTCGTTCTCCTGTAAGTCTAGATTTTCGTATCCGACGCAAAAATGATAGTTAATTGTAACGTTCAGGGCCTTCTAATGACGATGGAACACTCAAATTGCGTCGAGATTCGATACATCGGCCTCCAGCCGACTTGTCACCAAGGGGACACTGCTGTCTCGGGCAAAATATGATCCTTCTCCTGTGAGTCTAGATTTTCGAATCCGACGCAAAAATGATAGTGAATTGTAACGTTCAGCGCCTCCTAATGACGATAGAAGACTCAAATTGCGTCGGGATTCATTACATCGTCTTCCAGCCGATTTGTCTCCAAGGGGATATTGCTGCCTCGGGCACCAAATGGTTCGTCTGCCGTGAGTCTAGATTTTCGAATCCGACGAAAACTGATAGTTAATTGTTACATTCAGGGCCTCCTAATGACGATGGAACACTCAAATTGCGTCGCGATCCAATACATCGTCCTCCAGCCGACTTGTCTCCAAGGGTCTAACGCTGCCTCGGCACTTTATGGTCGTTCTCCTGTGAGTCTAGATTTTCGTATCCGACGCAAAAATGATAGTTATTTGTAACATTCAGGGCCTTCTAATGACGATGGAACACTCAAATTGCGTCGAGATTCAATACATCGGCCTCCAGCCGACTTGTCTCCAAGGGTCTATTGCTGCCTCGGGCACCTTATGGTCGTTCTCCTGTGAGTTTAGATTATCGAATCCGACGCAAAAATGATAGTTAATTGTAACGTTCAGGGCCTTCTAATGACGATGGAACACTCAAATTGCGTCGAGATTCGATACATCGGCCTCCAGCCGACTTGTCTCCAAGGGGATATCGCTGCCTCGGGCACCACATGGTCCTTCTCCTGTGAGTCTAGATTTTCGAATCCGACGCAAAAATGATAGTGAATTGTAACGTTCAGCGCCTCCTAATGACCTAATGACCACATGGTCCTTCTCCTGTGAGTCTAGATTTTCAAATCCGACGCAAAAATGATAGTTAATTGTAACGTTCAGGGCCTTCTAATGACGATGGAACACTCAAATTGCGTCGAGATCCAATACATCGGCCTCCAGCCGACTTGTCTCCAAGGGTCTATTGCTGCCTCGGGCACCTTATGGTCGTTCTCCTGTGAGTCTAGATTTTCGAATCCGACGCAAAAATGATAGTTAATTGTAACGTTCAGGGCCGCCTAATGACGATGGAACACTCAAATTGCGTCGAGATTCAATACATCGGCCTCCCGTCGACTTGTCTCCAAGGGTCTGTTGCTGCCTCGGGCACCTTATGGTCGTTCTCCTGTGAGTTTAGATTATCGAATCCGACGCAAAAATGATAGTTAATTGTAACGTTTAGGGTCTTGTAATGACGATGGGACACTCAAATTGCGTCGAGATTCAATACATCATACTCCAGCCGACTTGTCTCCAAGGGTCTAATGCTGCCTCGGGCACCTTATGGTCGTTCTCCTGTGAGTTTAGTTTATCGAATCCGACGCAAAAATTATAGTTAATTGTAACGTTTAGGGCCTCCTAATGACGATGGAACACTCAAATTGCGTCGAGATTCAATACATCGGCCTCCAGCCGACTTGTCTCCAAGGGTCTGTTGCTGCCTCGGGCACCATGTGATCCTTCTCCTGTGAGTCTAGATTTTCGAATCCGATGCAAAAATGATAGTGAATAGTAACGTTCAGCGCCTCCTGATGACGATAGACCTCTCAAATTGCGTCGAGATTCAATACATCGTCCTCCAGCCGACTTGTCTCCAAGGGTCTAATCCTGCCTCGGACACCTTATGATCGTTCTCTTGTAAGTCTAGATTTTCGAACCCGACGCAAAAATGATAGTTAATTATAACGTTCATGGCCTCCTAATGCCGAAGGAACTCTCAAATTGCGTCGAGATTCAATACATCGGCCTCCAGCCGACTTGTCTCCAACGGTCTATTGCTGCCTCGGGCTCCTTATGGTCGTTCTCCTGTGAGTTTAGATTTTCGAATCCGACGAAAAACTGACAGTTAATTGTAACATTCAGGGCCTTCTAATGACGATGGAACACTCATTTTGCGTCGCGATGCAATACATCGTCCTCCAACCGACTTGTCTCCAAGGGTCAATAGCTGCCTCGGGCACCGTATGGTCGTTCCCCTGTGAGTTTAGATTATCGAATCCGACGCAAAAATGATAGTTAATTGTAACGTTTAGGGCCCCCTAATGACGATGGGACACTCAAATTGCGTCGAGATTCAATACATCGTCCTCCAGCCGACTTGACTCCAAGGGGATATTGCTGTCTCGGGCACAATATGATCCTTCTCCTGTGAGTCTAGATTTTCGAATCCGACGCAAAAATGATAGTGAATTGTAACGTTCAGCGCCTCCTAATGACGATAGAAGACTCAAATTGCGTCGAGATCCAATACATCGTCCTCCAGCCGATTTGTCTCCAAGGGGTATATTGCTGTCTCGAGCACCGTATGAACTTGTCCTGTGAGTAGGTTTTCGAATCCGACGCGAAACTGATAGTTAATTGTAAGGTTCAGGGCCTCCTAATGACGATGGAACACTCATTTTGCGTCGCGATCGAATACATCGTCCTCCAGCCGACTTGTCGCCAAGGGTCTATTGCTGCCTCGGGCACCTTATGTTCGTTCTCCTGTAACTCTTGATTTTCGTATCCGACGCAAAAATGATAGTTAATTGTAACGTTCAGGGCCTTCTAATGACGATGGAACACTCAAATTGCGTCGAGATTCGATACATCGTCCTCCAGCCGACTTGTCTCCAAGGGTCTAATCCTGCCTCGGACACCTTATGGTTGTTCTCTTGTAAGTCTAGATTTTCGAATCCGACGCAAAAATGATAGTGAATTGTAACGTTCAGCGCCTCCTAATGACGATAGAAGACTCAAATTGCGTCGGGATTCATTACATCGTCTTCCAGCCGATTTGTCTCCAAGGGGATATTGCTGCCTCGGGCACCAAATGGTTCGTCTGCTGTGAGTCTAGATTTTCGAATACGACGGAAAACTGATAGTTAATTGTAACATTCAGGGCCTCCTAATGACGATGGAACACTCAAATTGCGTCGCGATCCAATACATCGTCCTCCAGCCGACTTGTCTCCAAGGGTCTAATGCTGCCTCGGCAACTTTATGGTCGTTCTCTTGTAAGTCTAGATATACGAATCCGACGCCAAAATGATAGTTAATTGTAACGTTCAGGGCCGCCTAATGATGATGGAACTCTCAAATTGCGTCGAGATTCAATACATCGTCCTCCAGCCGACTTGTCTCCAAGGGTCTATTGCTGCCTCGTGCAGCTTATGGTCGTTCTCCTGTAAGTCTAGATTTTCGTATCCGACGCAAAAATGATAGTTAAATGTAACGTTCAGGGCCTTCTAATGACGATGGAACACTCAAATTGCGTCGAGATTCGATACATCGGCCTCGAGCCGACTTGTCTCCAAGGGGATATCGCTGCCTCGGGCACCACATGGTCCTTCTCCTGTGAGTCTAGATTTTCGAATCCGACGCAAAAATGATAGTGAATTGTAACGTTCAGCGCCTCCTAATGACCTAATGACCACATGGTCCTTCTCCTGTGAGTCTAGATTTTCGAATCCGACGCAAAAATGATAGTTAATTGTAACGTTCAGAGCCTTCTAATGACGATGGAACACTCAAATTGCGTCGAGATCCCATTCATCGGCCTCCAGCCGACTTGTCTCCAAGGGTCTATTGCTGCCTCGGGCACCTTATGGTCGTTCTCCTGTGAGTCTAGATTTTCGAATCCGACGCAAAAATGATAGTGAATAGTAACGTTCAGCGCCTCCTGATGACGATAGAACTCTCAAATTGCGTCGAGATTCAATACATCGTCCTCCAGCCAACTTGTCTCCAAGGGTCTAATCCTGCCTCGGACACCTTATGGTCGTTCTCTTGTAAGTCTAGATTTTCGAATCCGACGCAAAAATGATAGTTAATTATAACGTTCATGGCCTCCTAATGCCGAAGGAACTCTGAAATTGCGTCGAGATTCAATACATCGGCCTCCAGCCGACTTGTCTCCAACGGTCTATTGCTGCCTCGGGCTCCTTATGGTCATTCTCCTGTGAGTTTAGATTTTCGAATCCGACGAAAAACTGACAGTTAATTGTAACATTCAGGGCCTTCTAATGACGATGGAACACTCATTTTGCGTCGCGATCCAATACATCGTCCTCCAACCGACTTGTCTCCAAGGGTCAATAGCTGCCTCGGGCACTGTATGGTCGTTCCCCTGTGAGTTTAGATTATCGAATCCGACGCAAAAATGATAGTTAATTGTAACGTTTAGGGCCCCCTAATGACGATGGGACACTCAAATTGCGTCGAGATTCAATACATCGTCCTCCAGCCGACTTGTCTCCAAGGGGATATTGCTGTCTCGGGCACAATATGATCCTTCTCCTGTGAGTCTAGATTTTCTAATCCGACGCAAAAATGATGGTGAATTGTAACGTTCAGCGCCTCCTAATGACGATAGAAGACTCAAATTGCGTCGGGATTCAATACATCGTCCTCCAGCCGATTTGTCTCCAAGGGGATATTGCTGCCTCGGGCACCAAATGGTTCGTCTGCTGTGAGTCTAGATTTTCGAATCCGACGAAAAACTGATAGTTAATTGTAACATTCAGGGCCTCCTAATGACGATGGAACACTCAAATTGCGTCGCGATCCAATACATCGTCCTCCAGCCGACTTGTCTCCAAGGGTCTAATGCTGCCTCGGCACTTTATGGTCGTTCTCCTGTGAGTCGAGATTTTCGTATCCGACGCAAAAATGATAGTTAATTGTAACGTTTAGGGCCCCCTAATGACGATGGGACACTCAAATTGCGTCGAGATTCAATACATCGTCCTCCAGCCGACTTGTCGCCAAGGGTCTATTGCTGCCTCGGGCACCTTATGTTCGTTCTCCTGTAACTCTAGATTTTCGTATCCGACGCAAAAATGATAGTTAATTGTAACGTTCAGGGCCTTCTAATGACGATGGAACACTCAAATTGCGTCGAGATTCGATACATCGGCCTCCAGCCGACTTGTCTCCAAGGGGATACTGCTGTCTCGGGCAAAATATGATCCTTCTCCTGTGAGTCTAGATTTTCGAATCCGACGCAAAAATGATAGTTAATTGTAACGTTCAGGGCCTTCTAATGACGATGGAACACTCAAATTGCGTCGAGATCCAATACATCGGCCTCCAGCCGACTTGTCTCCAAGGGTCTATTGCTGCCTCGGGCACCTTATGGTCGTTCTCCTGTGAGTCTAGATTTTCGAATCCGACGCAAAAATGATAGTTAATTGTAACGTTCAGGGCCTTGTAATGACGATGGAACACTCAAATTGCGTCGAGATTCAATACATCGGCCTACCGTCGACTTGTCTCCAAGGGTCTGTTGCTGCCTCGGGCACCTTATGGTCGTTCTCCTGTGAGTTTAGATTATCGAATCCGACGCAAAAATGATAGTTAATTGTAACGTTTAGGGTCTTGTAATGACGATGGGACACTCAAATTGCGTCGAGATTCAATACATCATACTCCAGCCGACTTGTCTCATAGGGTCTAATGCTGCCTCGGGCACCTTATGGTCGTTCTCCTGTGAGTTTAGTTTATCGAATCCGACGCAAAAATTATAGTTAATTGTAACGTTTAGGGCCTCCTAATGACGATGGAACACTCAAATTGCGTCGAGATTCAATACATCGGCCTCCAGCCGACTTGTCTCCAAGGGTCTGTTGCTGCCTCGGGCACCATGTGATCCTTCTCCTGTGAGTCTAGATTTTCGAATCCGACGCAAAAATGATAGTGAATAGTAACGTTCAGCGCCTCCTGATGACGATAGACCTCTCAAATTGCGTCGAGATTCAATACATCGTCCTCCAGCCGACTTGTCTCCAAGGGTCTAATCCTGCCTCGGACACCTTATGGTCGTTCTCTCGTAAGTCTAGATTTTCGAATCCGACGCAAAAATGATAGTGAATTGTAACGTTCAGCGCCTCCTAATGACGATAGAAGACTCAAATTGCGTCGGGATTCATTACATCCTCTTCCAGCCGATTTGTCTCCAAGGGGATATTGCTGCCTCGGGCACCAAATGGTTCGTCTGCTGTGAGTCTAGATTTTCGAATCCGACGAAAAACTGATAGTTAATTGTAACATTCAGGGCCTCCTAATGACGATGGAACACTCAAATTGCGTCGCGATCCAATACATCGTCCTCCAGCCGACTTGTCTCCAAGGGTCTAATGCTGCCTCGGCACTTTATGGTCGTTCTCCTGTGAGTCTAGATTTTCGTATCCGACGCAAAAATGATAGTTAATTGTAACATTCAGGGCCTTCTAAGGACGATGGAACACTCAAATTGCGTCGAGATTCAATACATCGGCCTCCAGCCGACTTGTCTCCAAGGGTCTATTGCTGCCTCGGGCACCTTATGGTCGTTCTCCTGTGAGTTTAGATTATCGAATCCGACGCAAAAATGATAGTTAATTGTGACGTTTAGGGTCTTGTAATGACGATGGGACACTCAAATTGCGTCGAGATTCAATACATCATACTCCAGCCGACTTGTCTCATAGGGTCTAATGCTGCCTCGGGCACCTTATGGTCGTTCTCCTGTGAGTTTAGTTTATCGAATCCGACGCAAAAATTATAGTTAATTGTAACGTTTAGGGCCTCCTAATGACGATGGAACACTCAAATTGCGTCGAGATTCAATACATCGGCCTCCAGCCGACTTGTCTCCAAGGGTCTGTTGCTGCCTCGGGCACCATGAGATCCTTCTCCTGTGAGTCTAGATTTTCGAATCCGACGCAAAAATGATAGTGAATAGTAACGTTCAGCGCCTCCTGATGACGATAGACCTCTCAAATTGCGTCGAGATTCAATACATCGTCCTCCAGCCGACTTGTCTCCAAGGGTCTAATCCTGCCTCGGACACCTTATGGTTGTTCTCTTGTAAGTCTAGATTTTCGAATCCGACGCAAAAATGATAGTGAATTGTAACGTTCAGCGCCTCCTAATGACGATAGAAGACTCAAATTGCGTCGGGATTCATTACATCGTCTTCCAGCCGATTTGTCTCCAAGGGGATATTGCTGCCTCGGGCACCAAATGGTTCGTCTGCTGTGAGTCTAGATTTTCGAATACGACGGAAAACTGATAGTTAATTGTAACATTCAGGGCCTCCTAATGACGATGGAACACTCAAATTGCGTCGCGATCCAATACATCGTCCTCCAGCCGACTTGTCTCCAAGGGTCTAATGCTGCCTCGGCAACTTTATGGTCGTTCTCTTGTAAGTCTAGATATACGAATCCGACGCCAAAATGATAGTTAATTGTAACGTTCAGGGCCGCCTAATGATGATGGAACTCTCAAATTGCGTCGAGATTCAATACATCGTCCTCCAGCCGACTTGTCTCCAAGGGTCTATTGCTGCCTCGTGCAGCTTATGGTCGTTCTCCTGTAAGTCTAGATTTTCGTATCCGACGCAAAAATGATAGTTAAATGTAACGTTCAGGGCCTTCTAATGACGATGGAACACTCAAATTGCGTCGAGATTCGATACATCGGCCTCCAGCCGATTTGTCTCCAAGGGGATATCGGCTGCCTCGGGCACCACATGGTCCTTCTCCTGTGAGTCTAGATTTTCGAATCCGACGCAAAAATGATAGTGAATTGTAACGTTCAGCGCCTCCTAATGACCTAATGACCACATGGTCCTTCTCCTGTGAGTCTAGATTTTCGAATCCGACGCAAAAATGATAGTTAATTGTAACGTTCAGAGCCTTCTAATGACGATGGAACACTCAAATTGCGTCGAGATCCCATTCATCGGCCTCCAGCCGACTTGTCTCCAAGGGTCTATTGCTGCCTCGGGCACCTTATGGTCGTTCTCCTGTGAGTCTAGATTTTCGAATCCGACGCAAAAATGATAGTGAATAGTAACGTTCAGCGCCTCCTGATGACGATAGAACTCTCAAATTGCGTCGAGATTCAATACATCGTCCTCCAGCCAACTTGTCTCCAAGGGTCTAATCCTGCCCCGGACACCTTATGGTCGTTCTCTTGTAAGTCTAGATTTTCGAATCCGACGCAAAAATGATAGTTAATTATAACGTTCATAGCCTCCTAATGCCGAAGGAACTCTGAAATTGCGTCGAGATTCAATACATCGGCCTCCAGCCGACTTGTCTCCAACGGTCTATTGCTGCCTCGGGCTCCTTATGGTCATTCTCCTGTGAGTTTAGATTTTCGAATCCGACGAAAAACTGACAGTTAATTGTAACATTCAGGGCCTTCTAATGACGATGGAACACTCATTTTGCGTCGCGATCCAATACATCGTCCTCCAACCGACTTGTCTCCAAGGGTCAATAGCTGCCTCGGGCACTGTATGGTCGTTCCCCTGTGAGTTTAGATTATCGAATCCGACGCAAAAATGATAGTTAATTGTAACGTTTAGGGCCCCCTAATGACGATGGGACACTCAAATTGCGTCGAGATTCAATACATCGTCCTCCAGCCGACTTGTCTCCAAGGGGATATTGCTGTCTCGGGCACAATATGATCCTTCTCCTGTGAGTCTAGATTTTCGAATCCGACGCAAAAATGATGGTGAATTGTAACGTTCAGCGCCTCCTAATGACGATAGAAGACTCAAATTGCGTCGGGATTCAATACATCGTCCTCCAGCCGATTTGTCTCCAAGGGGATATTGCTGCCTCGGGCACCAAATGGTTCGTCTGCTGTGAGTCTAGATTTTCGAATCCGACGAAAAACTGATAGTTAATTGTAACATTCAGGGCCTCCTAATGACGATGGAACACTCAAATTGCGTCGCGATCCAATACATCGTCCTCCAGCCGACTTGTCTCCAAGGGTCTAATGCTGCCTCGGCACTTTATGGTCGTTCTCCTGTGAGTCTAGATTTTCGTATCCGACGCAAAAATGATAGTTAATTGTAACGTTCAGGGCCTTCTAATGACGATGGAACACTCAAATTGCGTCGAGATTCGATACATCGGCCTCCAGCCGACTTGTCTCCAAGGGGATACTGCTGTCTCGGGCAAAATATGATCCTTCTCCTGTGAGTCTAGATTTTCGAATCCGACGCAAAAATGATAGTTAATTGTAACGTTCAGGGCCTTCTAATGACGATGGAACACTCAAATTGCGTCGAGATCCAATACATCGGCCTCCAGCCGACTTGTCTCCAAGGGTCTATTGCTGCCTCGGGCACCTTATGGTCGTTCTCCTGTGAGTCTAGATTTTCGAATCCGACGCAAAAATGATAGTTAATTGTAACGTTCAGGGCCTTGTAATGACGATGGAACACTCAAATTGCGTCGAGATTCAATACATCGGCCTACCGTCGACTTGTCTCCAAGGGTCTGTTGCTGCCTCGGGCACCTTATGGTCGTTCTCCTGTGAGTCTAGATTTTCGTATCCGACGCAAAAATGATAGTTAATTGTAACATTCAGGGCCTTCTAAGGACGATGGAACACTCAAATTGCGTCGAGATTCAATACATCGGCCTCCAGCCGACTTGTCTCCAAGGGTCTATTGCTGCCTCGGGCACCTTATGGTCGTTCTCCTGTGAGTTTAGATTATCGAATCCGACGCAAAAATGATAGTTAATTGTAACGTTCAGGGCCTCCTAATGCCGATGGAACACTCAAATTGCGTCGAGATTTAATACATCGTCCTCCAGCCGACTTGTCTCCAAGGGTCTAATCCTGCCTCGGACACCTTATGGTCGTTCTCTCGTAAGTCTAGATTTTCGAATCCGACGCAAAAATGATAGTGAATTGTAACGTTCAGCGCCTCCTAATGACGATAGAAGACTCAAATTGCGTCGGGATTCATTACATCCTCTTCCAGCCGATTTGTCTCCAAGGGGATATTGCTGCCTCGGGCACCAAATGGTTCGTCTGCTGTGAGTCTAGATTTTCGAATCCGACGAAAAACTGATAGTTAATTGTAACATTCAGGGCCTCCTAATGACGATGGAACACTCAAATTGCGTCGCGATCCAATACATCGTCCTCCAGCCGACTTGTCTCCAAGGGTCTAATGCTGCCTCGGCACTTTATGGTCGTTCTCCTGTGAGTCTAGATTTTCGTATCCGACGCAAAAATGATAGTTAATTGTAACATTCAGGGCCTTCTAAGGACGATGGAACACTCAAATTGCGTCGAGATTCAATACATCGGCCTCCAGCCGACTTGTCTCCAAGGGTCTATTGCTGCCTCGGGCACCTTATGGTCGTTCTCCTGTGAGTTTAGATTATCGAATCCGACGCAAAAATGATAGTTAATTGTAACGTTCAGGGCCTCCTAATGCCGATGGAACACTCAAATTGCGTCGAGATTCAATACATCGGCCTCCAGCCGACTTGTCTCCAAGGGTCTGTTGCTGCCTCGGGCACCTTATGGTCGTTCTCCTGTGAGTCTAGATTTTCGAATCCGACGCAAAAATGATAGTGAATTGTACCGTTCAGCGCCTCCTAATGACGATAGAAGACTCAAATTGCGTCGGGATTCAATACATCGTCCTCCAGCCGATTTGTCTGCCACGGGCACCAAATGGTTCGTCTGCTGTGAGTCTAGATTTTCGAATCCGACGAATAACTGATAGTTAATTGTAACATTCAGGGCCTCCTAATGACGATGGAACACTCAAATTGCGTTGCGATCCAATACATCGTCCTCCAGCCGACTTGTCTCCAAGGGTCTAATGCTGCCTCGGCAACTTTATGGTCGTTCTCTTGTAAGTCTAGATATACGAATTCGACGCCAAAATGATAGTAATTGTAACGTTCAGGGCCGCCTAATGACGATGGAACTCTATAATTGCGTCGAGATTCAATACATCGTCCTCCAGCCGACTTGTCTCCAAGGGTCTATTGCTGCCTCGTGCACCTTATGGTCGTTCTCCTGTAAGTCTAGATTTTCGTATCCGACGCAAAAATGATAGTTAAATGTAACGTTCAGGGCCTTCTAATGACGATGGAACACTCAAATTGCGTCGAGATTCGATACATGGGCCTCCAGCCGACTTGTCTCCAAGGGGATATCGCTGCCTCGGGCACCACATGGTCCTTCTCCTGTGACTCTAGATTTTCGAATCCGACGCAAAAATGATAGTGAATTGTAACGTTCAGCACCTCCTAATGACCTAATGACCACATGGTCCTTCTCCTGTGAGTCTAGATTTTCGAATCCGACGCAAAAATGATAGTTAATTGTAACGTTCAGAGCCTTCTAATGACGATGGAACACTCAAATTGCGTCGAGATCCCATTCATCGGCCTCCAGCAGACTTGTCTCCAAGGGTCTATTGCTGCCTCGGGCACCTTATGGTCGTTCTCCTGTGAGTCTAGATTTTCGAATCCGACGCAAAAATGATAGTGAATAGTAACGTTCAGCGCCTCCTGATGACGATAGAACTCTCAAATTGCGTCGAGATTCAATACATCGTCCTCCAGCCAACTTGTCTCCAAGGGTCTAATCCTGCCTCGGACACCTTATGGTCGTTCTCCTGTGAGT
The DNA here is from genome assembly GCF_021461395.2 of Schistocerca americana. Lineage (NCBI taxonomy): Eukaryota > Metazoa > Arthropoda > Insecta > Orthoptera > Acrididae > Schistocerca > Schistocerca americana. Next base: position 158,060 of record NW_025725992.1, on the reverse strand, counting down.
TTAGATTTTCGAATCCGACGAAAAACTGACAGTTAATTGTAACATTCAGGGCCTTCTAATGACGATGGAACACTCATTTTGCGTCGCGATCCAATACATCGTCCTCCAACCGACTTGTCTCCAAGGGTCAATAGCTGCCTCGGGCACTGTATGGTCGTTCCCCTGTGAGTTTAGATTATCGAATCCGACGCAAAAATGATAGTTAATTGTAACGTTTAGGGCCCCCTAATGACGATGGGACACTCAAATTGCGTCGAGATTCAATACATCGTCCTCCAGCCGACTTGTCTCCAAGGGGATATTGCTGTCTCGGGCACAATATGATCCTTCTCCTGTGAGTCTAGATTTTCGAATCCGACGCAAAAATGATGGTGAATTGTAACGTTCAGCGCCTCCTAATGACGATAGAAGACTCAAATTGCGTCGGGATTCAATACATCGTCCTCCAGCCGATTTGTCTCCAAGGGGATATTGCTGCCTCGGGCACCAAATGGTTCGTCTGCTGTGAGTCTAGATTTTCGAATCCGACGAAAAACTGATAGTTAATTGTAACATTCAGGGCCTGCTAATGACGATGGAACACTCAAATTGCGTCGCGATCCAATACATCGTCCTCCAGCCGATTTGTCTCCAAGGGTCTAATGCTGCCTCGGGCACCATATGGTCGTTCTCCTGTGAGTCCAGATTTTCGAATCCGACGCAAAAATGATAGTTAATTGTAACGTTCAGGGCCTTGTAATGACGATGGAACACTCAAATTGCGTCGAGATTCAATACATCGTACTCCAGATGACTTGTCTCCAAGGGGATATTGCTGTCTCGGGCACAATTTGATCCTTCTCCTGTGAGTCGAGATTTTCGAATCCGACGCAAAAATGATAGTGAATTGTAACGTTCAGCGCCTCCTAATGACGATAGAAGACTCAAATTGCGTCGGGATTCAATACATCGTCCTCCAGCCGATTTGTCTCCAAGGGGATATTGCTGCCTCGGGCACCAAATGGATCGTCTGCTGTGAGTCTAGATTTTCGAATCCGACGAAAAACTGATAGTTAATTGTAACATTCAGGGCCTCCTAATGACGATGGAACACTCAAATTGCGTCGCGATCCAATACATCGTCCTCCAGCCGACTAGTCTCCAAGGGTCTAATGCTGCCCCGGGCACTTTATGGTCGTTCTCTTGTAAGTCTAGATTTACGAATCCTACGCCAAAATGATAGTTAATTGTAACGTTCAGGGCCTTGTAATGACGATGGAACACTCAAATTGCGTCGAGATTCAATACATCGTACTCCAGATGACTTGTCTCCAAGGGGATATCGCTGCCTCGGGCACCACATGGTCCTTCTCCTGTGAGTCTAGATTTTCGAAACCGACGCTAAAATGATAGTGAATTGTAACGTTCAGCGCCTCCTAATGACCTAATGACCACATGGTCCTTCTCCTGTGAGTCTAGATTTTCGAATACGACGCAAAAATGATAGTTAATTGTAACGTTCAGGGCCTTCTAATGACGATGGAACACTCAAATTGCGTCGAGATCCAATACATCGGCCTCCAGCCGACTCTTCTCCAAGGGTCTATTGCTGCCTCGGGCACCTTATGGTCGTTCTCCTGTGAGTCTAGATTTTCGAATCCGACGCAAAAATGATAGTTAATTGTAACGTTCAGGGCCTTGTAATGACGATGGAACACTCAAATTGCGTCGAGATTCAATACATCGGCCTCCCGCCGACTTGTCTCCAAGGGTCTGTTGCTGCCTCGGGCACCTTATGGTCGTTCTCCTGTGAGTTTAGATTATCGAATCCGACGCAAAAATGATAGTTAATTGTAACGTTTAGGGTCTTGTAATGACGATGGGACACTCAAATTGCGTCGAGATTCAATACATCATACTCCAGACGACTTGTCTCCAAGGGTCTAATGCTGCCTCGGGCACCTTATGGTCGTTCTCCTGTGAGTTTAGATTATCGAATCCGACGCAAAAATTATAGTTAATTGTAACGTTTAGGGCCTCCTAATGACGATGGAACACTCAAATTGCGTCGAGATTCAATACATCGGCCTCCAGCCGACTTGTCTCCAAGGGTCTGTTGCTGCCTCGGGCACCATGTGATCCTTCTCCTGTGAGTCTAGATTTTCGAATCCGACGCAAAAATGATAGTGAATAGTAACGTTCAGCGCCTCCTGATGACGATAGAACTCTCAAATTGCGTCGAGATTCAATACATCGTCCTCCAGCCGACTTGTCTCCAAGGGTCTAATCCTGCCTCGGACACCTTATGGTCGTTCTCTTGTAAGTCTAGATTTTTGAACCCGACGCAAAAATGATAGTTAATTATAACGTTCATGGCCTCCTAATGCCGAAGGAACTCTCAAATTGCGTCGAGATTCAATACATCGGCCTCCAGCCGACTTGTCTCCAACGGTCTATTGCTGCCTCGGGCACCTTATGGTCGTTCTCCTGTGAGTTTAGATTTTCGAATCACACGAAAAACTGACAGTTAATTGTAACATTCAGGGCCTCCTAATGACGATGGAACACTCATTTTGCGTCGCGATCCAATACATCGTCCTCCAAACGACTTGTCTCCAAGGGTCAATAGCTGCCTCTAGCACCGTATGGTCGTTCCCCTGTGAGTTTAGATTATCGAATCCGACGCAAAAATGATAGTTAATTGTAACGTTTAGGGCCTCCTAATGACGATGGGACACTCAAATTGCGTCGAGATTCAATACATCGTCCTCCAGCCGATTTGTCTCCAAGGGGATATTGCTGTCTCGGGCACAATATGATCCTTCTCCTGTGAATCTAGATTTTCGAATCCGACGCAAAAATGATAGTGAATTGTAACGTTCAGCGCCTCCTAATGACGATAGAAGACTCAAATTGCGTCGGGATTCAATACATCGTCCTCTAGCCGATTTGTCTCCAAGGGGATATTGCTGCCTCGGGCACCAAATGGTTCGTCTGCTGTGAGTCTAGATTTTCGAATCCGACGAAAAACTGATAGTTAATTGTAACATTCAGGGCCTCCTAATGACGATGGAACACTCAAATTGCGTCGCGATCCAATACATCGTCCTCCAGCCGACTTGTCTCCAAGGGTCTAATGCTGCCTCGGGCACCTTATGGTCGTTCTCCTGTGAGTCTAGATTTTCGAATCCCACGCAAAAATGATAGTGAATTGTAACATTCAGGGCCTTCTAATGACGATGGAACACTCAAATTGCGTCGAGATTCAATACATCGGCCTCCAGCCGACTTGTCTCCAAGGGTCTATTGCTGCCTCGGGCACCTTATGGTCGTTCTCCTGTGAGTTTAGATTATCGAATCCGACGCAAAAATGATAGTTAATTGTAACGTTCAGGGCCTCCTAATGCCGATGGAACACTCAAATTGCGTCGAGATTCAATACATCGGCCTCCAGCCGACTTGTCTCCAAGGGTCTGTTGCTGCCTCGGGCACCTTATGGTCGTTCTCCTGTGAGTCTAGATTTTCGAATCCGACGCAAAAATGATAGTGAATTGTAACGTTCAGCGCCTCCTAATGACGATAGAAGACTCAAATTGCGTCGGGATTCAATACATCGTCCTCCAGATGATTTGTCTCCAAGGGGATATTGCTTCCACGGGCACCAAATGGTTCGTCTGCTGTTAGTCTAGATTTTCGAATCCGACGAAAAACTGATAGTTAATTGTAACATTCAGGGCCTCCTAATGACGATGGAACACTCAAATTGCGTCGCGATCCAATACATCGTCCTCCAGCCGACTTGTCTCCAAGGGTCTAATGCTGCCTCGGGCACTTTATGGTCGTTCTCTTGTAAGTCTAGATTTACGAATCCGACGCCAAAATGATAGTTAATTGTAACGTTCAGGGCCGCCTAATGACGATGGAACTCTCAAATTGCGTCGAGATTCAATACATCGTCCTCCAGCCGACTTGTTTCCAAGGGTCTATTGCTGCCTCGGCCACCTTATGGTCGTTCTCCTGTAAGTCTAGATTTTCGTATCCGACGCAAAAATGATAGTTAATTGTAACGTTCAGGGCCTTCTAATGACGATGGAACACTCAAATTGCGTCGAGATTCGATACATCGGCCTCCAGCCGATTTGTCTCCAAGGGTCTATTGCTGCCTCGGGCACCTTATGGTCGTTCTCCTGTGAGTCTAGATTTTCGAATCCGACGCAAAAATGATAGTTAATTGTAACGTTCAGGGCTTTGTAATGACGATGGAACACTCAAATCGCGTCGAGATTCAATACATCGGCCTCCCGTCGACTTGTCTCCAAGGGTCTGTTGCTGCCTCGGGCACCTCATGGTCGTTCTCCTGTGAGTTTAGATTATCGAATCCGACGCAAAAATGATACTTAATTGTAACGTTTAGGGTCTTGTAATGACGATGGGACACTCAAATTGCGTCGAGATTCAATACATCATACTCCAGCCGACTTGTCTCCAAGGGTCTAATGCTGCCTCGGGCACCTTATGGTCGTTCTCCTGTGAGTTTAGATTATCGAATCCGACGCAAAAATTATAGTTAATTGTAACGTTTAGGGCCTCCTAATGACGATGGAACACTCAAATTGCGTCGAGATTCAGTACATCGGCCTCCAGCCGACTTGTCTCCAAGGGTCTGTTGCTGCCTCGGGCACCATGTGATCCTTCTCCTGTGAGTCTAGATTTTCGAATCCGACGCAAAAAATATAGTGAATAGTAACGTTCAGCGCAACTGATGACGATAGAACTCTCAAATTGCGTCGAGATTCAATACATCGTCCTCCAGCCGACTTGTCTCCAAGGGTCTAATCCTGCCTCGGACACCTTATGGTCGTTCTCTTGTAAGTCTAGATTTTCGAACCCGACGCAAAAATGATAGTTAATTATAACGTTCATGGCCTCCTAATGCGGAAGGAATTCTCAAATTGCGTCGAGATTCAATACATCGGCCTCCAGCCCACTTGTCTCCAACGGTCTATTGCTGCCTCGGGCTCCTTATGGTCGTTCTCCTGTGAGTTTAGATTTTCGAATCCGACGAAAAACTGACAGTTAATTGTAACATTCAGGGCCTTCTAATGACGATGGAACACTCATTTTGCGTCGCGATCCAATACATCGTCCTCCAAACGACTTGTCTCCAAGGGTCAATAGCTGCCTCGGGCACCGTATGGTCGTTCCCCTGTGAGTTTAGATTATCGAATCCGACGCAAAAATGATAGTTAATTGTAACGTTTAGGGCCCCCTAATGACGATGGGACACTCAAATTGCGTCGAGGTTCAATACATCGTCCTCCAGCCGACTTGTCTCCAAGGGGATATTGCTGTCTCGGGCACAATATGATCCTTCTCCTGTGAGTCTAGATTTTCGAATCCGACGCAAAAATGATAGTGAATTGTAACGTTCAGCGCCTCCTAATGACGATAGAAGACTCAAATTGCGTCGGGATTCAATACATCGTCCTCCAGCCGATTTGTCTCCAAGGGGATATTGCTGCCTCGGGCACCAAATGGTTCGTCTGCTGTGAGCCTAGATTTTCGAATCCGACGAAAAACTGATAGTTAATTGTAACATTCAGGGCCTCCTAATGACGATGGAACACACAAATTGCGTCGCGATCCAATACATCGTCCTCCAGCCGACTTGTCTCCAAGGGTCTAATGCTGCCTCGGGCACCTTATGGTCGTTCTCCTGTGGGTCTAGATTTTCGTATCCGACGCAAAAATGATAGTTAATTGTAACATTCAGGGCCTTCTAATGACGATGGAACACTCAAATTGCGTCGAGATTCAATACGTCGGCCTCCAGCCGACTTGTCTCCAAGGGTCTGTTGCTGCCTCGGGCACCTTATGGTCGTTCTCCTGTGAGTCTAGATTTTCGAATCCGACGCAAAAATGATAGTGAATTGTAACGTTCTGCGCCTCCTAATGACGATAGAAGACTCAAATTGCGTCGAGATTCAATACATCGTCCTCCAGCCGATTTGTCTCCAAGGGGTATATTGCTGTCTCGAGCACCGTATGAACTTCTCCTGTGAGTAGATTTTCGAATCCGACGCGAAACTGATAGTTAATTGTAAGGTTCAGGGCCTCCTAATGACGATGGAACACTCATTTTGCGTCGCGATCCAATACATCGTCCTCCAGCCGACTTGTCGCCAAGGGTCTGTTGCTGCCTCGGGCACCATATGGTCGTTCTCCTGTGAGTCCAGATTTTCGAATCCGACGCAAAAATGATAGTTAATTGTAACGTTCAGGGCCTTCTAATGACGATGGAACACTCAAATTGCGTCGAGATTCAATACATCGTACTCCAGCCGACTTGTCTCCAAGGGGATATTGCTGTCTCGGGCACAATTTTATCCTTCTCCTGTGAGTCTAGATTTTCGAATCCGACGCAAAAATGATAGTGAATTGTAACGTTCAGCGCCTCCTAATGACGATAGAAGACTCAAATTGCGTCGGGATTCAATACATCGTCCTCCAGCCGATTTGTCTCCAAGGGGATATTGCTGCCTCGGACACCAAATGGTTCGTCTGCTGTGAGTCTAGATTTTCGAATCCGACGAAAAACTGATAGTTAATTGTAACATTCAGGGCCTCCTAATGACGATGGAACACTCAAATTGCGTCGGGATCCAATACATCGTCCTCCAGCCGACTTGTCTCCAAGGGTCTAATGCTGCCTCGGGCACTTTATGGTCGTTCTCTTGCAAGTCTAGATTTACGAATCCTACGAAAAAATGATAGTTAATTGTAACGTTCAGGGCCGCCTAATGACGATGGAACTCTCAAATTGCGTCGAGATTGAATACACCGTCCTCCAGCCGACTTGTCTCCAAGGGTCTATTGCTGCCTCGGGCACCTTATGGTCGTTCTCCTGTAAGTCTAGATTTTCGTATCCGACGCAAAAATGATAGTTAATTGTAACGTTCAGGGCCTTCTAATGACGATGGAACACTCAAATTGCGTCGAGATTCGATACATCGGCCTCCAGCCGACTTATCTCCAAGGGGATATCGCTGCCTCGGGCACCACATGGTCCTTCTCCTGTGAGTCTAGATTTTCGAATCCGACGCAAAAATGATAGGGAATTGTAACGTTCAGCGCCTCCTAATGACCTAATGACCACATGGTCCTTCTCCTGTGAGTCTAGATTTTCGAATCCGACGCAAAAATGATAGTTAATTGTAACGTTCAGGGCCTTCTAATGACGATGGAACACTCAAATTGCGTCGAGATCCAATACATCGGCCTCCAGCCGACTTGTCTCCAAGGGTCTATTGCTGCCTCGGGCACCTTATGGTCGTTCTCCTGTGAGTCTAGATTTTCGAATCCGACGCAAAAATGATAGTTAATTGTAACGTTCAGGGTCTTGTAATGACGATGGAACACTCAAATTGCGTCGAGATTCAATACATCGTCCTCCCGCCGACTTGTCTCCAAGGGTCTGTTGCTGCCTCGGGCACCTTATGGTCGTTCTCCTGTGAGTTTAAATTATCGAATCCGACGCAAAAATGATAGTTAATTGTAACGTTTAGGGTCTTGTAATGACGATGGGACACTCAAATCGCGTCGAGATTCAATACATCATACTCCAGCCGACTTGTCTCCAAGGGTCTAATGCTGCCTCGGGCACCTTATGGTCGTTCTCCTGTGAGTTTAGATTATCGAATCCGACGCAAAAATTATAGTTAATTGTAACGTTTAGGGCCTCCTAATGACGATGGAACACTCAAATTGCGTCGAGATTCAATACATCGTCCTCCAGCCGACTTGTCTCCAAGGGTCTAATCCTGCCTCGGACACCTTATGGTCGTTCTCTTGTAAATCTAGATTCTCAAACACGACGCAAAAATGATAGTTAATTATAACGTTCATGGCCTCCTAATGCCGAAGGAACTCTCAAATTGCGTCGAGATTCAATACATCGGCCTCCAGCCGACTTGTCTCCAACGGTCTATTACTGCCTCGGGCACCTTATGGTCGTTCTCCTGTGAGTTTAGATTTTCGAATCCGACGAAAGACTGACAGTTAATTGTAACATTCAGGGCCTCCTAATGACGATGGAACACTCATTTTGCGTCGCGATCCAATACATCGTCCTCCAACCGACTTGTCTCCAAGGGTCAATAGCTGCCTCGGGCACCGTATGGTCGTTCCCCTGTGGGTTTAGATTATCGAATCCGACGCAAAAATGATAGTTAATTGTAACGTTTAGGGCCTCCTAATGACGATGGGACACTCAAATTGCGTCGAGATTCAATACATCGTCCTCCAGCCGACTTGTCTCCAAGGGGATATTGCTGTCTCGGGCACAATATGATCCTTCTCCTGTGAGTCTATATTTTCGAATCCGACGAAAAACTGATAGTTAATTGTAACATTCAGGGCCTCCTAATGACGATGGAACACTCAAATTGCGTCGCGATCCAATACATCGTCCTCCAGCCGACTTGTCTCCAAGGGTCTAATGCTGCCTCGGGCACCTTATGGTCGTTCTCCTGTGAGTCTAGATTTTCCTATCCGACGCAAAAATGATAGTTAATTGTAACATTCAGGGCCTTCTAATGACGATGGAACACTCAAATTGCGTCGAGATTCAATACATCGGCCTCCAGCCGACTTGTCTCCAAGGGTCTGTTGCTGCCTCGGGCACCTCATGGTCGTTCTCCTGTGAGTCTAGATTTTCGAATCCAACCAAAAATGATAGTGAATTGTAACGTTCAGCGCCTCCTAATGACGATAGAAGACTCAAATTGCGTCGAGATTCAATACATCGTCCTCCAGCCGATTTGTCTCCAAGGGGTATATTGCTGTCTCGAGCACCGTATGAACTTCTCCTGTGAGTAGATTTTCGAATCCGACGCGAAACTGATAGTTAATTGTAAGGTTCAGGGCCTCCTAATGACGATGGAACACTCATTTTGCGTCGCGATCCAATACATCATCCTCCAGCCGACTTGTCGCCAAGGGTCTATTGCTGCCTCGGGCACCATATGGTCGTTCTCCTGTGAGTCCAGATTTTCGAATCCGACGCAAAAATGATAGTTAATTGTAACGTTCAGGGCCTTCTAATGACGATGGACCACTCAAATTGCGTCGAGATTCAATACATCGTACTCCAGCCGACTTGTCTCCAAGGGGATATTGCTGTCTCGGGCACAATTTGATCCTTCTCCTGTGAGTCTATATTTTCGAATCCGACGAAAAACTGATAGTTAATTGTAACATTCAGGGCCTCCTAATGACGATGGAACACTCAAATTGCGTCGCGATCCAATACATCGTCCTCCAGCCGACTTGTCTCCAAGGGTCTAATGCTGCCTCGGGCACCTTATGGTCGTTCTCCTGTGAGTCTAGATTTTCCTATCCGACGCAAAAATGATAGTTAATTGTAACATTCAGGGCCTTCTAATGACGATGGAACACTCAAATTGCGTCGAGATTCAATACATCAGCCTCCAGCCGACTTGTCTCCAAGGGTCTGTTGCTGCCTCGGGCACCTCATGGTCGTTATCTTGCAAGTCTAGATTTACGAATCCTACGAAAAAATGATAGTTAATTGTAACGTTCAGGGCCGCCTAATGACGATGGAACTCTCAAATTGCGTCGAGATTGAATACATCGTCCTCCAGCCGACTTGTCTCCAAGGGTCTATTGCTGCCTCGGGCACCTTATGGTCGTTCTCCTGTAAGTCTAGATTTTCGTATCCGACGCAAAAATGATAGTTAATTGTAACGTTCAGGGCCTTCTAATGACGATGGAACACTCAAATTGCGTCGAGATTCGATACATCGGCCTCCAGCCGACTTATCTCCAAGGGGATATCGCTGCCTCGGGCACCACATGGTCCTTCTCCTGTGAGTCTAGATTTTCGAATCCGACGCAAAAATGATAGTGAATTGTAACGTTCAGCGCCTCCTAATGACCTAATGACCACATGGTCCTTCTCCTGTGAGTCTAGATTTTCGAATCCGACGCAAAAATGATAGTTAATTGTAACGTTCAGGGCCTTCTAATGACGATGGAACACTCAAATTGCGTCGAGATCCAATACATCGGCCTCCAGCCGACTTGTCTCCAAGGGTCTATTGCTGCCTCGGGCACCTTATGGTCGTTCTCCTGTGAGTCTAGATTTTCGAATCCGACGCAAAAATGATAGTGAATTGTAACGTTCAGCGCCTCCTAATGACGATAGAAGACTCAAATTGCGTCGAGATTCAATACATCGTCCTCCAGCCGATTTGTCTCCAAGGGGTATATTGCCGTCTCGAGCACCGTATGAACTTCTCCTGTGAGTAGATTTTCGAATCCGACGCGAAACTGATAGTTAATTGTAGGGTTCACGGCCTCCTAATGACGATGGAACACTCATTTTGCGTCGCGATCCAATACATCGTCCTCCAGCCGATTTGTCTCCAAGGGTCTAATGCTGCCTCGGGCACCATATGGTCGTTCTCCTGTGAGTCCAGATTTTCGAATCCGACGCAAAAATGATAGTTAATTGTAACGTTCAGGGCCTTGTAATGACGATGGAACACTCAAATTGCGTCGAGATTCAATACATCGTACTCCAACCGACTTGTCTCCAAGGGGATATTGCTGTCTCGAGCACAATTTGATCCTTCTCCTGTGAGTCTAGATTTTCGAGTCCGACGCAAAAATGATAGTGAATTGTAACGTTCAGCGCCTCCTAATGACGATAGAAGACTCAAATTGCGTCGGGATTCAATACATCGTCCTCCAGCCGATTTGTCTCCAAGGGGATATTGCTGCCTCGGGCACCAAATGGTTCGTCTGCTGTGAGTCTAGATTTTCGAATCCGACGAAAAACTGATAGTTAATTGTAACATTCAGGGCCTCCTAATGGCGATGGAACACTCAAATTGCGTCGCGATCCAACACATCGTCCTCCAGCCGACTTGTCTCCAAGGGTCTAATGCTGCCTCGGGCACTTTATGGTCGTTCTCTTGTAAGTCTAGATTTACGAATCCGACGCCAAAATGATAGTTAATTGTAACGTTCAGGGCCTTCTAATGACGATGGAACACTCAAATTGCGTCGAGATTCGATACATCGGCCTCCAGCCGACTTGTCTCCAAGGGGATATCGCTGCCTATGGCACCACATGGTCTTTCTCCTGTGAGTCTAGATTTTCGAATCCGACGCAAAAATGATAGTGAATTGTAACGTTCAGCGCCTCCTAATGACCTAATGACCACATGGTCCTTCTCCTGTGAGTCTAGATTTTCGAATCCGACGCAAAAATGATAGTTAATTGTAACGTTTAGGGTCTTGTAATGACGATGGGACACTCAAATTGCGTCGAGATTCAATACATCATACTCCAGCCGACTTGTCTCCAAGGATCTGTTGCTGTTTCGGGCACCATGTGATCCTTCTCCTGTGAGTCTAGATTTTCGAATCCGACGCAAAAATGATAGTGAATTGTAACGTTCAGCGCATCCTAATGACGATAGAAGACTCAAATTGCGTAGGGATTCAATACATCGTCCTCCAGCCGATTTGTCTCCAAGGGGATATTGCTGCCTCGGGCACCAAATGGTTCGTCTGGTGTGAGTCTAGATTTTCGAATCCGACGAAAAACTGATAGTTAATTGTAACATTCAGGGCCTCCTAATGACGATGGAACACTCAAATTGAGTCGCGATCCAATACATCGTCCTCCAGCCGACTTGTCTCCAAGGATCTGTTGCTGTTTCGGGCACCATGTGATCCTTCTCCTGTGAGTCTAGATTTTCGAATCCGACGCAAAAATGATAGTGAATTGTAACGTTCAGCGCCTCCTAATGACGATAGAAGACTCAAATTGCGTAGGGATTCAATACATCGTCCTCCAGCCGATTTGTCTCCAAGGGGATATTGCTGCCTCGGGCACCAAATGGTTCGTCTGCTGTGAGTCTAGATTTTCGAATCCGACGAAAAACTGATAGTTAATTGTAACATTCAGGGCCTCCTAATGACGATGGAACACTCAAATTGAGTCGCGATCCAATACATCGTCCTCCAGCCGACTTGTCTCCAAGGGTCTAATGCTGCCTCGGGCACTTTATGGTCGTTCTCTTGTAAGTCTAGATTTACGAATCCGACGCAAAAATGATAGTTAATTGTAACGTTCAGGGCCTTCTAATGACGATGGAACACTCAAATTGCGTCGAGATCCAATACATCGGCCTCCAGCCGACTTGTCTCCAAGGGTCTATTGCTGCCTCGGGCACCTTAAGGTCGTTCTCCTGTGAGTCTAGATTTTCGAATCCGACGCAAAAATGATAGTTAATTGTAACGTTCAGGGCCTTGTAATGACGATGGAACACTCAAATTGCGTCGAGATTCAATACATCGGCCTCCCGCCGACTTGTCTCCTAGGGTCTGTTGCTGCCTCGGGCACCTTATGGTCGTTCTCCTGTGAGTTTAGATTATCGAATCCCACGCAAAAATGATATTTAATTGTAACGTTTAGGGTCTTGAAATGACGATGGGACACTCAAATTGCGTCGAGATTCAATACATCATACTCCAGCCGACTTGTCTCCAAGGGTCTAATGCTGCCTCGGGCACCTTATGGTCGTTCTCCTGTGAGTTTAGATTATCGAATCCGACGCAAAAATGATAGTTAATTATAACGTTCATGGCCTCCTAATGCCGAAGGAACTCTCAAATTGCGTCGAGATTCAATACATCGGCCTCCAGCCGACTTGTCTCCAACGGTCTATTGCTGCCTCGGGCACCTTATGGTCGTTCTCCTGTGAGTCTAGATTTTCGAATCCGACGCAAAAATGATAGTGAATTGTAACGTTCAGCGCCTCCTAATGACGATAGAAGACTCAAATTGCGTCGAGATTCAATACATCGTCCTCCAGCCGATTTGTCTCCAAGGTGTATATTGCTGTCTCGAGCACCGTATGAACTTCTCCTGTGAGTAGATTTTCGAATCCGACGCGAAACTGATAGTTAATTGCAACGTTTAGGGACTTGTAATGACGATGGGACACTCAAATTGCGTCGAGATTCAATACATCATACTCCAGCCGACTTGTCTCCAAGGATCTGTTGCTGCCTCGGGCACCATGTGATCCTTCTCCTGTGAGTCTAGATTTTCGAATCCGACGCAAAAATAGTGAATAGTAACGTTCAGCGCCTCCTGATGACGATAGAACTCTCAAATTGCGTCGAGATTCAATACATCGTCCTCCAGCCGACTTGTCTCCAAGGGTCTAATGCTGCCTCGGACACCTTATGGTCGTTCTCTTGTAAGTCTAGATTTTCGAAAACGACGCAAAAATGATAGTTAATTATAACGTTCATGGCCTCCTAATGCCGAAGGAACTCTCAAATTGCGTCGAGATTCAATACATCGGCCTCCAGCCGACTTGTCTCCAACGGTCTATTGCTGCCTCGGGCACCTTATGGTCGTTCTCCTGCGAGTTTAGATTTTCGAATCCGACGAAAAACTGACAGTTAATTGTAACATTCAGGGCCTCCTAATGACGATGGAACACTCATTTTGCGTCGCGATCCAATACATCGTCCTCCAACCGACTTGTCTCCAAGGGTCAATAGCTGCCTCAGGCACCGTATGGTCGTTCCCCTGTGATTTTAGATTATCGAATCCGACGCAAAAATGATAGTTAATTGTAACGTTCAGGGCCTCCTAATGACGATGGGACACTCAAACTGCGTCGAGATTCATTACATCGTCCTCCAGCCGACTTGTCTCCAAGGGGATATTGCTGTCTCGGGCACAATATGATCCTTCTCCTGTGAGTCTAGATTTTCTAATACGACGCAAAAATGATAGTGAATTGTAACGTTCAGCGCCTCCTAATGACGATAGAAGACTCAAATTGCGTCGGGATTCAATACATCGTCCTCCAGCCGATTTGTCTCCAAGGGGATATTCCTGCCTCGGGCACCAAATGGTTCGTCTGCTGTGAGTCTAGATTTTCGAATCCGACGAAAAACTGATAGTTTATTGTAACATTTAGGGCCTCCTAATGACGATGGAACACTCAAATTGCGTCGCGATCCAATACATCGTCCTCCAGCCGACTTGTCTCCAAGGGTCTAATGCTGCCTCGGGCACTTTATGGTCGTTCTCCTGTGAGTCTAGATTTTCGTATCCGACGCAAAAATGATAGTTAATTGTAACATTCAGGGCCTTCTAATGACGATGGAACACTCAAATTGCGTCGAGATTCAATACATCGGCCTCCAGCCGACTTGTCTCCAAGGATCTATTGCTGCCTCGGGCACCTTATGGTCGTTCTCCTGTGAGTTTAGATTATCGAATCCGACGCAAAAATGATAGTTAATTGTAACGTTCAGGGCCTCCTAATGCCGATGCAACACTGAAATTGCGTCGAGATTCAATACATCGTCCTCCAGCCGACTTGTCTCCAAGGGGAAATTGCTGTCTCGGGCACAATATGATCTTTCTCCTGTGAGTCTAGATTTTCGAATCCGACGCAAAAATGATAGTGAATTGAAACGTTCAGCGCCTCCTAATGACGATGGAACACTCAAATTGCGTCGAGATTCAATACATAGGCCTCCAGCCGACTTGTCACCAGGGGTCTATTGCTGGCTCGGGCACCTTATGGTCGTTCTCCTGTGAGTCTAGATTTCCAAATCCGACGCAAAAATGATAGTGAATTGTAACGTTCAGGGCCTCCTAATGACGATGGGACACTCAAACTGCGTCGAGATTCATTACATCGTCCTCCAGCCGACTTGTCTCCAAGGGGATATTGCTGTCTCGGGCACAATATGATCCTTCTCCTGTGAGTCTAGATTTTCTAATACGACGCAAAAATGATAGTGAATTGTAACGTTCAGCGCCTCCTAATGACGATAGAAGACTCAAATTGCGTCGGGATTCAATACATCGTCCTCCAGCCGATTTGTCTCCAAGGGGATATTCCTGCCTCGGGCACCAAATGGTTCGTCTGCTGTGAGTCTAGATTTTCGAATCCGACGAAAAACTGATAGTTTATTGTAACATTTAGGGCCTCCTAATGACGATGGAACACTCAAATTGCGTCGCGATCCAATACATCGTCCTCCAGCCGACTTGTCTCCAAGGGTCTAATGCTGCCTCGGGCACTTTATGGTCGTTCTCCTGTGAGTCTAGATTTTCGTATCCGACGCAAAAATGATAGTTAATTGTAACATTCAGGGCCTTCTAATGACGATGGAACACTCAAATTGCGTCGAGATTCAATACATCGGCCTCCAGCCGACTTGTCTCCAAGGATCTATTGCTGCCTCGGGCACTTTATGGTCGTTCTCCTGTGAGTTTAGATTATCGAATCCGACGCAAAAATGAATGTTAATTGTAACGTTCAGGGCCTCCTAAGGCCGATGGAACACTCAAATTGCGTCGAGATTCAATACATCGGCCTCCAGCCGACTTGTCTCCAAGGGTCTATTGCTGCCTCGGGCACCTTATGGTCGTCCTCCTGTGAGTCTAGATTTTCGAATCCGACGCAAAAATGATAGTGAATTGTAACGTTCAGCGCCTCCTAATGACGATAGAAGACTCATATTGCGTCGGGATTCAATACATCGTCCTCCAGCCGATTTGTCTCCAAGGGGATATTGCTGCCTCGGGCACCAAATGGTTCGTCTGCTGTGAGTCTAGATTTTCGAATCCGACGAAAAACTGATAGTTAATTGTAACATTCAGGGCCTCCTAATGACGATGGGACACTCAAATTGCGTCGCGATCCAATACGTCGTCCTCCAGCCGACTTGTCTCCAAGGGTCTAATGCTGCCTCGGGCACTTTATGGTCGTTCTCTTGTAAGTCTAGGTTTACGAATCCGACGCCAAAATGATAGTTAATTGTAACGTTCAGGGCCCCCTAATGACAATGGAACTCTCAAATTGCGTCGAGATTCAATACATCGTCTTCCAGCCGACTTGTCTCCAAGGGTCTATTGCTGCCTCGGGCACCTTATGGTCGTTCTCCTGTGTGTCTAGATTTTCGTATCCGACGCAAAAATGATAGTTAATTGTAACGTTCAGGGCCTTCTAATGACGATGGAACACTCAAATTGCGTCGAGATTCAATACATCGGCCTCCAGCCGACTTGTCTCAAAGAGGATATCGCTGCCTCGGGCACCACATGGTCCTTCTCCTGTGAGTCTAGATTTTCGAATCCGACGCAAAAATGATAGTGAATTGTAACGTTCAGCGCCTCCTAATGACGATAGAAGACTCAAATTGCGTCGCGATCCAATACATCGTCCTCCAGCCGACTTGTCTCCAAGGGTCTATTGCTGCCTCGGGCACCTTATGGTCGTTCTCCTGTGAGTCTAGATTTTCGAATCCGACGCAAAAATGATAGTTAATTGTAACGTTCAGGGCCTTCTAATGACGATGGAACACTCAAATTGCGTCGAGATTCAATACATCGTCCTCCAGCCGACTTGTCTCCAAGGGGATATTGCTGTCTCGGGCACAATATGATCCTTCTCCTGTGAGTCTAGATTTTCGAATCCGACGCAAAAATGATAGTGAATTGTATCGTTCAGCGCCTCCTAATGACGATAGAAGACTCAAATTGCGTCGGCATTCAATACATCGTCCTCCAGCCGATTTGTCTCCAAGGGGATATTGCTGCCTCGGGCACCAAATGGTTCGTCTGCTGTGAGTCTAGATTTTCGAATCCGACGAAAAACTGATAGTTAATTGTAACATTCAGGGCCTCCTAATGACGATGGAACACTCAAATTGCGTCGCGATCCAATACATCGTCCTCCAGCCGACTTGCCTCCAAGGGTCTAATGCTGCCTCGGGCACTTTATGGTCGCTCTCTTGTAAGTCAAGATTTACGAATCCGACGCCAGAATGATAGTTAATTGTATCGTTCAGGGCCTTCTAATGACGATGGAACACTCAAATTGCGTCGAGATTCAATACATCGGCCTCCAGCTGACTTGTCACCAAGGGTCTATTGCCGCCTCGGGCACCTTATGGTCGTTCTCCTGTGAGTCTAGATTTTCGAATCCGACGCAAAAATGATAGTTAATTGTAACGTTCAGGGCCTTCTAATGACGATGGAACACTCAAATTGCGTCGAGATCCAATACATCGTCCTCCAGCCGACTTGTCTCCAAGGGGATATTGCTGTCTCGGGCACAATATGATCTTTCTCCTGTGAGTCTAGATTTTCGAATCCGACGCAAAAATGATAGTGATTTGTAACGTTCAGCGCCTCCTAATGACGATAGAAGAGTCAAATTGCGTCGAGATTCAATACATCGTCCTCCAGCCGATTTGTCTCCAAGGGGTATATTGCTGTCTCGAGCACCGTATGAACTTCCCCTGTGAGTAGATTTTCGAATCCGACGCGAAACTGATAATTAATTGTAAGGTTCAGGGCTTTGTAATGACGATGGAACACTCAAATTGCGTCGTGATTCAATACATCGGCCTCCAGCCGACTTGTCTCCAAGGGGATATCGCTGCCTCTGGCACCACATGGTCCTTCTCCTGTGAGTCTAGATTTTCGTATCCGACGCAAGAATGATAGTGAATTGTAACGCTCAGCGCCTCCTAATGCCGATAGAAGACTCAAATTGCGTCGCGATCCAATACATCGTCCTCCCGCCGACTTGTCTCCAAGGGTCTATTGCTGCCTCGGGCACCTTATGGTCGTTCGCCTGTGAGTCTAGATTTTCGAATCCGACGCAAAAATGATAGTTAATATTAACGTTCAGGGCCTCCTAATGCCGATGGAACACTCAAATTGCGTCGAGATTCAATACATCGGCCTCCAGCCGACTTGTCTCCAAGGGTCTATAGCTGCCTCGGGCACCTTATGGTCGTTCTCCTGTGAGTCTAGATTTTCGAATCCGACGCAAAAATGATATGAATTGTAACGTTCAGCGCCTCCTAATGACGATAGAAGACTCAAATTGCGTCGAGATTCAATACATCGTCCTCCAGCCGATTTGTCTCCAAGGGGTATATTGCTGTCTCGAGCACCGCATGAACTTCTCCTGTGAGTAGATTTTCGAATCCGACGCGAAACTGATAGTTTATTGTAAGGTTCAGGGCCTCCTAATGACGATGGAACACTCATTTTGCGTCGGGATCCAATACATCGTCCTCCAACCGACTTGTCTCCAAGGGTCAATAGCTGCCTCGGGCACCGTATGGTCGTTCCCCTGTGAGTTTAGATTACCGAATCCGACGCAAAACTGATAGTTAATTGTAACATTCAGGGCCTCCTAGTGACGATGGAACACTCAAATTGCGTCGCGATCCAATACATCGTCCTCCAGCCGACTTGTCTCCAAGGGTCTAATGCTGCCTCGGGCACTTTATGGTCGTTCTCTTGTAAGTCTAGATTTACGAATCCGACGCCAAAATGATAGTTAATTGTAACGTTCAGGGCCGTCTAATGACGATGGAACTCTCAAATTGCGTCGAGATTCAATACATCGTCCTCCAGCCGACTTGCTCCAAGGGTCTATTGCTCCCTCGGGCACCTTATGGTCGTTCTCCTGTGTGTCCAGATTTTCGTATCCGACGCAAAAATGATAGTTAATTGTAACGTTCAGGGAGTTCTAATGACGATGGAACACTCAAATTGCGTCGAGATTCAATACGTCTTCCTCCAGCCGACTTGTCTCCAAGGGGATATTGCTGCCTCGGGCACCACATGGTCCTTCTCCTGTGAATCTAGATTTTCGAATCCGACGCAAAAATGATAGTTAATTGTATCGTTCAGGGCCGCTTAATGATGATAGAAGACTCAAATGTCGTCGCGATCCAATACATCGTCCTCCCGCCGACTTGTCTCCAAGGGTCTATTGCTGCCTCGGGCACCTTATGGTCGTTCTCCTGTGAGTCTAGATTCTCGAATCCGACGAAAAATTATAGTTAATTTTAACGTTCAGTTCCTCCTAATGCCGATGGAACACTCAAATTGCGTCGAGATTCAATACATCGGCCTCCAGCCGACTTGTCTCCAAGGGTCTATAGCTGCCTCGGGCACCTTATGGTCGTTCTCCTGTGAGTCTAGATTTTCGAATCCGACGCAAAAATGATATGAATTGTAACGTTCAGCGCCTCCTAATGACGATAGAAGACTCAAATTGCGTCGAGATTCAATACATCGTCCTCCAGCCGATTTGTCTCCAAGGGGTATATTGCTGTCTCGAGCACCGAATGAACTTCTCCTGTGAGTAGATTTTCGAATCCGACGCGAAACTGATAGTTAATTGTAAGGTTCAGGGCATTGTAATGACGATGGAACACTCAAATTGCGTCGAGATTCAATACATCGGCCTCCAGCCGACTTGTCTCCAAGGGTCTATTGCTGCCTCGGGCACCTTATGGTCGTTCTCCTGTGAGTCTAAATTTTCGTATCCGACGCGAAAATGATAGTTAATTGTAACGTTCAGGGCCTTCTAATGACGATGGAACACTCAAATTGCGTCGAGATTCAATACATCGGCCTCCAGCCGACTTGTCACCAGGGTCTATTGCTGCCTCGGGCCCCTTAAGGTCGTTCTCCTGTGAGTCTAGATTTTCGAATCCGACGCGAAAATGATAGTTAATTGTAACATTCAGGGCCTTCTAATGACGATGGAACACTCAAATTGCGTCGAGATTCAATACATCGGCCTCCAGCCGACTTGTCTCCAAGGGTCTATTACTGCCTCGGGCACCTTATGTTCATTCTCCTGTGAGATTAGATTATCGAATCCGACGCAAAATTGATAGTTAATTGTAACGTTCAGGGCCTCCTAATGCCGATGGAACACTCAAATTGCGTCGAGATTCAATACATCGGCCTCCAGCCGACTTGTCTCCAAGGGTCTGTTGCTGCCTCGGGCACCTTATGGTCGTTCTCCTGTGAGTTTAGATTATCGAATCCGACGCAAGAATGATAGTTAATTTTAACGTTCAGGGCCTCCTAATGCCGATGGAACACTCAAATTGCGTCGAGATTCAATACATCGGCCTCCAGCCGACTTGTCTCCAAGGGTCTATTGCTGCCTCAGGCACCTTATGGTCGTTCTCCTGTGAGTCTAGATTTTCGAATCCGACGCAAAAATGATAGTGAATTGTAACGTTCAGCGCCTCCTAATGACGATAGTAGACTCAAATTGCGTCGGGATTCAATACATCGTCCTCCAGCCGATTTGTCTCCAAGGGGATATTGCTGCCTCGGGCACCAAATGGTTTGTCTGCTGTGAGTCTAGATTTTCGAATCCGACGAAAAACTGATAGTTAATTGTAACATTCAGGGCCCCCTAATGACGATGGAACACTCAAATTGCGTCGAGATCCAATACATCGTCCTCCAGCCGACTTGTCTCCAAGGGTCTAATGCTGCCTCGGGCACTTTATGGTCGTTCTCTTGTAAGTCTAGATTTACGAATCCGACGCCAAAATGATAGTTAATTGTAACGTTCAGGGCCGCCTAATGACGATGGAACACTCAAATTGCGTCGAGATTCAATACATCGGCCTCCAGCCGACTTGTCTCCAAGGGGATATCGCTGCCTCGGGCACCACATGGTCCTTCTCCTGTGAGTCTAGATTTTCGAATCCGACGCAAAAATGATAGTGAATTGTAACGTTCAGCGCCTCCTAATGACGATAGAAGACTCAAATTGCGTCGCGATCCAATACATCGTCCTCCAGCCGACTTGTCTCCAAGGGTCTATTGCTGCCTCGGGCACCTTATGGTCCTTCTCCTGTGAGTCTAGATTTTCGAATCCGACGCAAAAATGATAGTTAATTGTATCGTTCACGGCCTTCTAATGACGATGGAACACTCAAATTGCGTCGAGATTCAATACATCGTCCTCCAGCCGACTTGTCTCCAAGGGGATATTGCTGTCTCGGGCACAATATGATCCTTCTCCTGTGAGTCTAGATTTTCGAATCCGACGCAAAAATGATAGTGAATTGTAACTTTCACCGCCTCCTAATGACGATAGAAGACTCAAATTGCGTCGGGATTCAATACATCGTCCTCCAGCCGATTTGTCTCCAAGGGGATATTGCTGCCTCGGGCACCCAATGGTTCGTCTGCTGTGAGTCTAGATTTTCGAATCCGACGCAAAAATGATAGTTAATTGTAACGTTCAGCGCCTCCTAATGACGATGGAACACTCAAATTGCGTCGAGATTCTATACATCGGCCTCCAGCCGACTTGTCTCCAAGGGTCTGTTGCTGCCTCGGGCACCTTATGGTCGTTCTCCTGTGAGTTTAGATTATCCAATCCTACGCAAGAATGATAGTTAATTTTAACGTTCAGGGCCTCCTAATGCCGATGGAACACTTAAATTGCGTCGAGATTCAATACATCGTCCTCCAGCCGACTTGTCTCCAAGGGTGTAATGCTGCCGCGGGCACTTTATGGTCGTTCCCCTGTGAGTTTAGATTATCGATCCGACGCCAAAATGATAGTTAATTGTAACGTTCAGGACCGCCTAATGATGAGGGAAGTCTCAAATTGCGTCGAGATTCAATACATCGTCCTCCAGCCGACTTGTCTCCAAGGGTCTATTGCTGCCTCGGGCACCTTATGGTCGTTCTCCTGTGGGTCTAGATTTTCGTATCCGACGCTAAAATGATAGTTAATTGTAACGTTCAGGGCCTTCTAATGACGATGGAACACTCAAATTGCGTCCAGATTCAATACATCGGCCTCCAGCCGACTTGTCACCAGGGGTCTATTGCTGCCTCGGGCACCTTATGGTCGTTCTCCTGTGAGTCTAGATTTTCGAATCCGACGCAAAAATGATAGTTAATTGCAACGTTCAGGGCCTTCTAATGACGATGGAACACTCAAATTGCGTCGAGATTCAATACATCGGCCTCCAGCCGACTTGTCTCCAAGGGTCTATTGCTGCCTCGGGCACCTTATGTTCGTTCTCCTGTGAGGTTAGATTATCGAATCCGACGCAAAAATGATAGTTAATTGTAACGTTCAGGGCCTCCTAATGCCGATGGAACACTCAAATTGCGTCGAGATTCAATACATCGGCCTCCAGCCGACTTGTCTCCAAGGTTCTGTTGCTGCCTCGGGCACCTTATGGTCGTTCTCCTGTGAGTTTAGATTATCGAATCCGACGCAAGAATGATAGTTAATTTTAACGTTCAGGGCCTCCTAATGCCGATGGAACACTCAAATTGCGTCGAGATTCAATACATCGGCCTCCAGCCGACTTGTCTCCAAGGGTCTATTGCTGCGTCGGGCACCTTATGGTCGTTCTCCTGTGAGTCTAGATTTTCGAATCCGACGCAAAAATGATAGTGAATTGTAACGTTCAGCGCCTCCTAATGACGATAGAAAACTCAAATTGCGTCGGGATTCAATACATCGTCCTCCAGCCGATTTGTCTCCTAGGGGATATTGCTGCCTCGGGCACCAATTGGTTCGTCTGCTGTGAGTCTAGATTTTCGAATCCGACGCAAAAATGATAGTTAATTGTAACGTTCAGCGCCTCCTGATGACGATGGAACACTCACATTGCGTCGAGATTCAATACATCGGTCTCCAGCCGACTTGTCTCCAAGGGTCTGTTGCTGCCTCGGGCACCTTATGGTCGTTCTCCTGTGAGTTTAGATTATCGAATCCGACGCAAGAATGATAGTTAATTTTAACGTTCAGGGCCTCCTAATGCCGATGGAACACTCAAATTGCGTCGAGATTCAATACATCGTCCTCCAGCCGACTTGTCTCCAAGGGTGTTATGCTGCCGCGGGCTCTTTATGGTCGTTCCCCTGTGAGTTTAGATTATCGAATCCGACGCCAAAATGATAGTTAATTGTAACGTTCAGGACCGCCTAATGATGATGGAACTCTCAAATTGCGTCGAGATTCAATACATCGTCCTCCAGCCGACTTGTCTCCAAGGGTCTATTGCTGCCTCGGGCACCTTATGGTCGTTCTCCTGTGAGTCTAGATTTTCGTATCCGACGCAAAAATGATAGTTAATTGTAACGTTCAGGGCCTTCTAATGACGATGGAACACTCAAATTGCGTCGAGATTCAATACATCGGCCTCCAGCCGACTTGTCACCAGGGGTCTATTGCTGCCTCGGGCACCTTATGGTCGTTCTCCTGTGAGTCTAGATTTTCGAATCCGACGCAAAAATGATAGTTAATTGTAACGTTCAGGGCCTTCTAATGACGATGGAACACTCAAATTGCGTCGAGATTCAATGCATCGGCCTCCAGCCGACTTGTCTCCAAGGTTCTGTTGCTGCCTCGGGCACCTTATGGTCGTTCTCCTGTGAGTTTAGATTATCGAATCCGACGCAAGAATGATAGGTAATTTTAACGTTCAGGGCCTCCTAATGCCGATGGAACACTCAAATTGCTTCGAGATTCAATACATCGGCCTCCAGCCGACTTGTCTCCAAGGGAATATTGCTGCCTCGGGCACCAAGTGGTTTGTCTGCTGTGAGTCTAGATTTTCGAATGCGACGCAAAAATGATAGTTAATTGTAAAGTTCAGGGCCTTCTAATGACGATGGAACACTCAAATTGCGTCGGGATTCAAAACATCGTCCTCCAGCCGACTTGTCTCCAAGGGGATATTGCTGTCTCGGGCACAATATGATCCTTTCCCTGTGAGTCTAGATTTTCGAATCCGACGCAAAAATGATAGTGAATTGTAACGTTCAGCGCCTCCTAATGACATTAGAAAACTCAAATTGCGTCGGCATTCAATACATCGTCCTCCAGCCGATTTGTCTCCAAGGGGATATTGCTGCCTCGGGCACCAAATGGTTCGTCTGCTGTGAGTCTAGATTTTCGAATCCGACGAAAAACTTATAGTTAATTGTAACATTCAGGGCCTCCTAATGACGATGGAACACTCAAATTGCGTCGCGATCCAATACATCGTCCTCCAGCCGTCTTGTCTCCAAGGGTCTATTGCTGCCTCGGGCACTTTATGGTCGTTCTCCTGTGAGTCTAGATTTTCGTATCCGACGCAAAAATGATAGTTAATTGTAACGTTCAGGGCCGCCTAATGACGATGGAACTCTCAAATTGCGTCGAGATTCAATACATCGTCCTCCAGCCGACTTGTCTCCAAGGGTCTATTGCTGCCTCGGGCACCTTATGGTCGTTCTCCTGTGAGTCTAGATTTTCGTATCCGACGCAAAAATGATAGTTAATTGTAACGTTCAGGGCCTTGTAATGACGATGGAACACTCAAATTGCGTCGAGATTCAATACATCGGCCTCCAGCCGACATGTCTCCAACGGTCTATTCCTGCCTCGGGCACCTTATGGTCGTTCTCCTGTGAGTTTAGAATTTCGAATCCGACGAAAAACTGATAGTTAATTGTAACATTCAGGGACTCCTAATGACGATGGAACACTCATTTTGCGTCAGGATCCAATACATCGTCCTCCAACCGACTAGTCTCCAAGGGTCAATAGCTGCCTCGGGCACCGTATGGTCGTTCCCCTGTGAGTCTAGATTTTCGAATCCGACGCAAAAATCATAGTTAATTGTAACGTTCAGGGCCTTCTAATGACGATGGAACACTCAAATTGCGTCGAGATTCAATACATCGTCCTCCAGCCAACTTGTCTCCAAGGGGATATTGCTGTCTCCGGCACAATATGATCTTTCTCCTGTGAGTCTAGATTTTCGAATCCGACGCAAAAATGATAGTGAATTGTAACGTTCAGCGCCTCATAATGACGATAGAAGACTCAAATTCCGTCGAGATTCAATACATCGTCCTCCAGCCGATTTCTCTCCAAGGGGTATATTGCTGTCTCGAGCACCGTATGAACTTCTCCTGTGAGTAGATTTTCGAATCCGACGCGAAACTGATAGTTAATTGTAAGGTTCAGGGCTTTGTAATGACAATGGAACACTCAAATTGCGTCGAGATTCAATACATCGGCCTCCAGCCGACTTGTCTCCAAGGGGATATCGCTGCTTCGGGCACCACATGGTCCTTCTCCTGTGAGTTTAGATTTTCGAATCCGACGCAAAAATGATAGTTAATTGTAACGTTCAGGGCCTTCTAATGACGATGGAACACTCAAATTGCGTCGAGATTCAATACATCGTCCTCCAGCCGACTTGTCTCCAAGGGTCTGTTGCTGCCTCGGGCACCGTATGGTCGTTCTCCTGTGCAATTACATTATCGAATCCGATAGTTAATTTTAACGTTCAGGGCCTCCTAATGCCGATGGAACACTCAAATTGCGTCGAGATTCGATACATCGTCCTCCAGCCGACTTGTCTCCAAGGGTGTAATGCTGCCGCGGGCACTTTATGGTCGTTCCCCTGTGAGTTTAGATTATCGATCCGACGCCAAAATGATAGTTAATTGTAACGTTCAGGGCCTTCTAATGACGATGGAACACTCACATTGCGTCGAGATTCAAAACATCGGCCTCCAGCCGACTTGTCTCCAAGGGTCTATTGCTGCCTCGGGCACCTTATGTTCGTTCTCCTGTGAGGTTAGATTATCGAATCCGACGCAAAAATGATAGTTAATTGTAACGTTCAGGGCCTCCTAATGCCGATGGAACACTCAAATTGCGTCGAGATTCAATACATCGGCCTCCAGCCGACTTGTCTCCAAGGTTCTGTTGCTGCCTCGGGCACCTTATGGTCGTTCTCCTGTGAGAGTAGATTATCGAATCCGACGCAAGAATGATAGTTAATTTTAACGTTCAGGGCCTCCTAATGCCGATGGAACACTCAAATTGCGTCGAGATTCAATACATCGGCCTCCAGCCGACTTGTCTCCAAGGGTCTATTGCTGCGTCGGGCACCTTATGGTCGTTCTCCTGTGAGTCTAGATTTTCGAATCCGACGCAAAAATGATAGTGAATTGTAACGTTCAGCGCCTCCTAATGACGATAGAAGACTCAAATTGCGTCGGGATTCAATACATCGTCCTCCAGCCGATTTGTCTCCTAGGGGATATTGCTGCCTCGGGCACCAAATGGTTCGTCTGCTGTGAGTCTAGATTTTCGAATCCAACGCAAAAATGATAGTTAATTGTAACGTTCAGCGCCTCCTGATGACTATGGAACACTCAAATTGCGTCGAGATTCAATACATCGTCCTCCAGCCGACTTGTCTCCAAGGGTCTGTTGCTGCCTCGGGCACCGTATGGTCGTTCTCCTGTGCAATTACATTATCGAATCCGATAGTTAATTTTAACGTTCAGGGCCTCCTAATGCCGATGGAACACTCAAATTGCGTCGAGATTCAATACATCGGCCTCCAGCCGACTTGTCTCCAAGGGGATATTGCTGTCTCGGGCACAATATGATCCTTCCCCTGTGAGTCTAGATTTTCGAATCCGACGCAAAAATGATAGTGAATTGTAACGTTCAGCGCCTCCTAATGACGATAGAAGACTCAAATTGCGTCGGCATTCAATACATCGACCTCCAGCCGATTTGTCTCCAAGGGGTATTGCTGCCTCGGGCACCAAATGGTTCGTCTGCTGTGAGTCTAGATTTTCGAATCCGACGAAAAACTGATAGTTAATTGTAACATTCAGGGCCTCCTAATGACGATGGAACACTCTAATTGCGTCGCGATCCAATACATCGTCTTCCAGCCGTCTTGTCTCCAAGGGTCTAATGCTGCCTCGGGCACTTTATAGTCGTTCTCTTGTAAGTCTAGATTTACGAATCCGACGCCAAAATGATAGTTAATTGTAACGTTCAGGCCCGCCTAATGACGAAGGAACTCTCAAATTGCGTCGAGATTCAATACATCGTCCTCCAGCCGACTTGTTTCCAAGGGTCTTTGCTGCCTCGTGCACCTTATGGTCGTTCTCCTGTGAGTCTAGATTTTCGTATCCGACGCAAAAATGATAGTTAATTGTAACGTTCAGGGCCTTCTAATGACGATGGAACACTCAAATTGCGTCGAGATTCAATACATCGGCCTCCAGCCGACTTGTCACCAAGTGTCTATTGCAGCCCCGGGCACCTTATGGTCGTTCTCCTGTGAGTTTAGATTTTCGAATCCGACGAAAAACTGATAGTTAATTGTAACATTCAGGGCCTCCTAATGACGATGGAACACTCATTTTCGTCGCGATCCAATACACCGTCCTCCAACCGACTTGTCTCCAAGTGTCAATAGCTGCCTCGGGCACCGTATGGTCGTTCCCCTGTGACTCTAGATTTTCGTAACCGACGCAAAAATGATAGTTAATTGTAACGTTCAGGGCCGCCTAATGACGATGGAACTCTCAAATTGCGTCGAGATTCAATACATCGTCCTCCAGCCGACTTGTCTCCAAGGGTCTGTTGCTGCCTCGGGCACCGTATGGTCGTTCTCCTGTGAGTTTAGATTATCGAATCCGACGCAAAAATTATAGTTAATTTTAACGTTCAGGGCCTCCTAATGCCGATGGAACACTCAAATTGCGTCGAGATTCAATACATCGGCCTCCAGCCGACTTGTCTCCAAGGGGATATTGCTGTCTCGGGCACAATATGATCCTTCCCCTGTGAGTCTAGATTTTCGAATCCGACGCAAAAATGATAGTGAATTGTAACGTTCAGCGCCTCCTAACGACGATAGAAGACTCAAATTGCGTCGGCATTCAATACATCGTCCTCCAGCCGATTTGTCTCCAAGGGGATATTGCTGCCTCGGGCACCAAATGGTTCGTCTGCTGTGAGTCTAGATTTTCGAATCCGACGAAAAACTGATAGTTAATTGTAACATTCAGGACCTCCTAATGACGATGGAACACTCAAATTGCGTCGCGATCCAATACATCGTCCTCCAGCCGTCTTGTCTCCAAGGGTCTAATGCTGCCTCGGGCACTTTATGGTCGTTCTCTTGTAAGTCTAGATTTACGAATCCGACGCCAAAATGATAGTTAATTGTAACGTTCAGGGCCGCCTAATGACGATGGAACTCTCAAATTGCGTCGAGATTCAATACATCGTCCTCCAGCCGACTTGTTTCCAAGGGTCTTTGCTGCCTCGGGCACCTTATGGTCGTTCTCCTGTGAGTCTAGATTTTCGTATCCGACGCAAAAATGATAGTTAATTGTAACGTTCAGGGCCTTCTAATGACGATGGAACACTCAAATTGCGTCGAGATTCAATACATCGGCATCCAGCCGACTTGTCACCAAGGGTCTATTGCTGCCTCGGGCACCTTATGGTCGTTCTCCTGTGAGTCTAGATTTTCGAATCCGACGCAAAAATGATAGTTAATTGTAACGTTCAGGGCCTTCTAATGACGATGGAACACTCAAATTGCGTCGAGATCCAATACATCGGCCTCCAGCCGACTTGTCTCCAAGGGTCTATTGCTGCCTCGGGCACCTTATGGTCGTTCTCCTGTGAGTCTAGATTTTCGAATCCGACGCAAAAATGATAGTTAATTGTAACGTTCAGGGCCTTCTAATGACGATGGAACACTCAAATTGCGACGAGATTCAATACATCGTCCTCCATCCGACTTGTCTCCAAGGGGATATTGCTGCCTCGGGCACAATATGATCTTTCTCCTGTGAGTCTAGATTTTCGATTCCGACGCAAAAATGATAGTGAATCGTAACGTTCAGCACCTCCTAACGACGATAGAAGACTCAAATTGCGTCAAGATTCAATACATCGTCCTCCAGCCGATTTTTCTCCAAGGGGTTTATTGCTGTCTCGAGCACCGTATGAACTTCTCCTGTGAGTAGATTTTCGAATCCGACGCGAAACTGGTAGTTAATTGTAAGTTTCAGGGCTTTGTAATGACATTGGACACTCAAATTGCGTCGAGATTCAATACATCGGCCTCCAGCCGACTTGTCTCCAAGGGGATATCGCTGCCTCGGGCACCACATGGTCCTTCTCCTGTGAGTCTAGATTTTCGAATCCGACGCAAAAATGATAGTTAATTGTAACGTTCAGCGCCTCCTAATGACGATAGAAGACTCAAATTGCGTTGCGATCCAATACATCGTCCTCCAGCCGACTTGTATCCAAGGGTCTGTTGCTGCCTCGGGCACCGTATGGTCGTTCTCCTGAGAGTTTAGATTATCGAATCCGACGGAAAAATGATAGTTAATTTTAACGTTCAGGGCCTCCTAATGCCGATGGAACACTCAAATTGCGTCGAGATTCAATACATCGTCCTCCAGCCGACTTGTCTCCAAGGGGATATTGCTGTCTCGGGCACAATATGATCCTTCTCCTGTGAGTCTAGATTTTCGAATCCGACGCAAAAATGATAGTGAATTGTAACGTTCAGCGACTCCTAATGACGATAGAAGACTCAAAATGCGTCGGCATTCAATACATCGTCCTCCAGCCGATTTGACTCCAAGGGGATATTGCTGCCTCGGGCACCAAATGGTTCGTCTGCTGTGTGTCTAGATTTTCGAATCCGACGGAAAACTGATAGTTAATTGTAACATTCAAGGCCTCCTAATGACGATGGATCACTCAAATTGCGTCGCGATCCAATACATCGTCCTCCAGCCGTCTTGTCTCCAAGGGTCTAATGCTGCCTCGGGCACTTTATGGTCGTTCTCTTGTAAGTCTAGATTTACGAATCCGACGCCAAAATGATAGTTAATTGTAACGTTCAGGGCCGCCTAAAGACGATGGAACTCTCAAATTGCGTCGAGATTCAATACATCGTCCTCCAGCCGACTTGTCTCCAAGGGTCTATTGCTGCCTCGGGCACCTTATGGTCGTTCTCCTGTGAGTCTAGATTTTCGAATCCGACGCAAAAATGATAGTTAATTGTAACGTTCAGGGCCTTCTAATGACGATGGAACACTCAAATTGCGTCGAGATCCAATACATCGGCCTCCAGCCGACTTGTCTCCAAGGGTCTATTGCTGCCTCGGGCACCTTATGGTCGTTCTCCTGTGAGTCTAGATTTTCGAATCCGACGCAAAAATGATAGTTAATTGTAACGTTCAGGGCCTTCTAATGACGATGGAACACTCAAATTGCGACGAGATTCAATACATCGTCCTCCATCCGACTTGTCTCCAAGGGGATATTGCTGTCTCGGGCACAATATGTTCTTTCTCCTGTGAGTCTAGATTTTCGAATCCGACGCAAAAATGATAGTGAAGTGTAACGTTCAGCGCCTCCTAATGACGATAGAAGACTCAAATTGCGTCGAGATTCAATACATCGTCCTCCAGCCGATTTGTCTCCAAGGGGTTTATTGCTGTCTCGAGCACCGTATGAACTTCTCCTGTGAGTAGATTTTCGAATCCGACGCGAAACTGATAGTTAATTGTAAGGTTCAGGGCCTTGTAATGACGATGGAACACTCAAATTGCGTCGAGATTCAATACATCGGCCTCCAGCCGACTTGTCTCCAACGGTCTATTGCTGCCTCGGGCACCTTATGGTCGTTCTCCTGTGAGTTTAGATTTTCGAATCCGACGAAAAACTGATAGTTAATTGTAACATTCAGGGCCTCCTAATTACGATGGAACACTCATTTTGCGTCGCGATCCAATACATCGTCCTCCAACCGACTTGTCTCCAAGGGTCAATAGCTGCCTCGGGCACCGTATGGTCGTTCCCCTGTGAGTCTAGATTTTCGTATCCGACGCAAAAATCATAGTTAATTGTAACGTTCAGAGCCTTCTAATGACGATGGAACACTCAAATTGCGTCGAGATTCAATACATCGTCCTCCAGCCGACTTGTCTCCAAGGGGATATTGCTGTCTCGGGCACAATATGATCTTTCTCCTGTGAGTCTAGATTTTCGAATCCGACGCAAAAATGATAGTGAATTGTAACGTTCAGCGCCTCATAATGACGATAGAAGACTCAAATTGCGTCGAGATTAAATACATCGTCCTCCAGCCGATTTCTCTCCAAGAAGTATATTGCTGTCTCGAGCACCGTATGAACTTCTCCTGTGAGTAGATTTTCGAATCCGACGCGAAACTGATAGTTAATTGTAAGGTTCAGGGCTTTGTAATGACAATGGAACACTCAAATTGCTTCGAGATTCAATACATCGGCCTCCAGCCGACTTGTCTCCAAGGGGATATCGCTGCCTCGGGCACCACATGGTCCTTCTCCTGTGAGTCTAGATTTTCGAATCCGACGCAAAAATGATAGTGAATTGTAACGTTCACCGCCTCCTAATGACGATAGAAGACTCAAATTGCGTCGCGATCCAATACATCGTCCTCCAGCCGTCTTGTCTCCAAGGGTCTAATGCTGCCTCGGGCACTTTATGGTCGTTCTCTTGTAAGTCTAGATTTACGAATCCGACGCCAAAATGATAGTTAATTGTAACGTTCAGGGCCGCCTAAAGACGATGGAACTCTCAAATTGCGTCGAGATTCAATACATCGGCCTCCAGCCGACTTGTCACCAAGGGTCTATTGCTGCCTCGGGCACCTTATGGTCGTTCTCCTGTGAGTCTAGAATTTCGTATCCGACGCAAAAATGATAGTTAATTGTAATGTTCAGGGCCTTGTAATGACGATAGAAGACTCAAATTGCGTCGCGATCCAATACATCGTCCTCCAGCCGACTTGTCTCCAAGGGTCTATTGCTGCCTCGGGCACCTTATGGTCGTTCTCCTGTGAGTCTAGAATTTCGTATCCGACGCAAAAATGATAGTTAATTGTAATGTTCAGGGCCTTGTAATGACGATGGAACACTCAAATTGCGTCGAGATTCAATACATCGTTCTCCAGCCGACTTGTCTCCAATTGTCTGTTGCTGCCTCGGGCACCGTATGGTCGTTCTCCTGTGAGTTTAGATTATCGAATCCGACGCAAAAATGATAGTTAATTTTAACGTTCAGGGCCTCCTAATGCCGATGGAACACTGAAATTGCGTCGAGATTCAATACATCGGCATCCAGCCGACTTGTCACCAAGGGTCTATTGCTGCCTCGGGCACCTTATGGTCGTTCTCCTGTGAGTCTAGACTTTCGAATCCGACGCAAAAATGATAGTTAATTGTAACGTTCAGGGCCTTCTAATGACGATGGAACACTCAAATTGCGTCGAGATCCAATACATCGGCCTCCAGCCGACTTGTCTCCATGGGTCTATTGCGGCCTCGGGCACCTTATGGTCGTTCTCCTGTGAGTCTAGATTTTCGAATCCGACGCAAAAATCATAGTTAATTGTAACGTTCAGGGCCTTCTAATGACGATGGAACACTCAAATTGCGACGAGATTCAATACATCGTCCTCCATCCGACTTGTCTCCAAGGGGATATTGCTGTCTCGGGCACAATTTGATCTTTCTCCTGTGAGTCTAGATTTTCGAATCCGACGCAAAAATGATAGTGAATTGTAACGTTCAGCGCCTCCTAATGACGATAGAAGACTCAAATTGCGTCGAGATTCAATACATCGTCCTCCAGCCGATTTGTCTCCAAGGGGTTTATTGCTGTCTCGAGCACCGTATGAACTTCTCCTGTGAGTAGATTTTCGAATCCGACGCGAAACTGGTAGTTAATTGTAAGGTTCAGGGCTTTGTAATGACAAAGGAACACTCAAATTGCGTCGAGATTCGATACATCGTCCTCCAGCCGACTTGTCTCCAAGGGTCTATTTCTGCCTCGGGCACCTTGTGGTCGTTCTCCTGTGAGTCTAGATTTTCGTATCCGACGCAAAAATGATAGTTAATTGTAACGTTCAGGGCCTTCTAATGACGATGGAACACTCAAATTGCGACGAGATTCAATACATCGGCCTCCAGCCGACTTGTCACCAAGGGTCTATTGCTGCCTCGGGCACCTTATGGTCGTTCTCCTGTGAGTCTAGATTTTCGAATCCGACGCAAAAATGATAGTTAATTGTAACGTTCAGGGCCTCTTAATGCCGATGGAACACTCAAATTGCTTCGAGATTCAATACATCGGCCTCCAGCCGACTTGTCTCCAAGGTTCTATTGCTGCCTCGGGCACCATCCCGTCGTTCTCCTGTGAGTCTAGATTTTCGAATCCGACGCAAAAATGATAGTTAATTGTAAGGTTCAGGGCCTTCTAATGACGATGGAACACTCAAATTGCGTCGAGATTCAATACATCGTCCTCCAGCCGACTTGTCTCCAAGGGGATATTGCTGTCTCGGGCACAATATGATCCTTCTCCTGTGAGTCTAGATTTTCGAATCCGACGCAAAAATGATAGTGAATTGTAACGTTCAGCGACTCCTAATGACGATAGAAGACTCAAAATGCGTCGGCATTCAATACATCGTCCTCCAGCCGATTTGACTCCAAGGGGATATTGCTGCCTCGGGCACCAAATGGTTCGTCTGCTGTGAGTCTAGATTTTCGAATCCGACGGAAAACTGATAGTTAATTGTAACATTCAAGGCCTCCTAATGACGATGGATCACTCAAATTGCGTCGCGATCCAATACATCGTCCTCCAGCCGTCTTGTCTCCAAGGGTCTAATGCTGCCTCGGGCACTTTATGGTCGTTCTCTTGTAAGTCTAGATTTACGAATCCGACGCCAAAATGATAGTTAATTGTAACGTTCAGGGCCGCCTAAAGACGATGGAACTCTCAAATTGCGTCGAGATTCAATACATCGTCCTCCAGCCGACTTGTCTCCAAGGGTCTATTGCTGCCTCGGGCACCTTATGGTCGTTCTCCTGTGAGTCTAGATTTTCGAATTCGACGCAAAAATGATAGTTAATTGTAACGTTCAGGGCCTTCTAATGACGATGGAACACTCAAATTGCGTCGAGATCCAATACATCGGCCTCCAGCCGACTTGTCTCCAAGGGTCTATTGCTGCCTCGGGCACCTTATGGTCGTTCTCCTGTGAGTCTAGATTTTCGAATCCGACGCAAAAATGATAGTTAATTGTAACGTTCAGGGCCTTCTAATGACGATGGAACACTCAAATTGCGACGAGATTCAATACATCGTCCTCCATCCGACTTGTCTCCAAGGGGATATTGCTGTCTCGGGCACAATATGATCTTTCTCCTGTGAGTCTAGATTTTCGAATCCGACGCAAAAATGATAGTGAAGTGTAACGTTCAGCGCCTCCTAATGACGATAGAAGACTCAAATTGCGTCGAGATTCAATACATCGTCCTCCAGCCGATTTGTCTCCAAGGGGTTTATTGCTGTCTCGAGCACCGTATGAACTTCTCCTGTGAGTAGATTTTCGAATCCGACGCGAAACTGATAGTTAATTGTAAGGTTCAGGGCCATGTAATGACGATGGAACACTCAAATTGCGTCGAGATTCAATACATCGGCCTCCAGCCGACTTGTCTCCAACGGTCTATTGCTGCCTCGGGCACCTTATGGTCGTTCTCCTGTGAGTTTAGATTTTCGAATCCGACGAAAAACTGATAGTTAATTGTAACATTCAGGGCCTCCTAATTACGATGGAACACTCATTTTGCGTCGCGATCCAATACATCGTCCTCCAACCGACTTGTCTCCAAGGGTCAATAGCTGCCTCGGGCACCGTATGGTCGTTCCCCTGTGAGTCTAGATTTTCGTATCCGACGCAAAAATCATAGTTAATTGTAACGTTCAGAGCCTTCTAATGACGATGGAACACTCAAATTGCGTCGAGATTCAATACATCGTCCTCCAGCCGACTTGTCTCCAAGGGGATATTGCTGTCTCGGGCACAATATGATCTTTCTCCTGTGAGTCTAGATTTTCGAATCCGACGCAAAAATGATAGTGAATTGTAACGTTCAGCGCCTCATAATGACGATAGAAGACTCAAATTGCGTCGAGATTAAATACATCGTCCTCCAGCCGATTTCTCTCCAAGGGGTATATTGCTGTCTCGAGCACCGTATGAACTTCTCCTGTGAGTAGATTTTCGAATCCGACGCGAAACTGATAGTTAATTGTAAGGTTCAGGGCTTTGTAATGACAATGGAACACTCAAATTGCGTCGAGATTCAATACATCGGCCTCCAGCCGACTTGTCTCCAAGGGGATATCGCTGCCTCGGGCACCACATGGTCCTTCTCCTGTGAGTCTAGATTTTCGAATCCGACGCAAAAATGATAGTGAATTGTAACGTTCACCGCCTCCTAATGACGATAGAAGACTCAAATTGCGTCGCGATCCAATACATCGTCCTCCAGCCGTCTTGTCTCCAAGGGTCTAATGCTGCCTCGGGCACTTTATGGTCGTTCTCTTGTAAGTCTAGATTTACGAATCCGACGCCAAAATGATAGTTAATTGTAACGTTCAGGGCCGCCTAAAGACGATGGAACTCTCAAATTGCGTCGAGATTCAATACATCGGCCTCCAGCCGACTTGTCACCAAGGGTCTATTGCTGCCTATGGCACCTTATGGTCGTTCTCCTGTGAGTCTAGATTTTCGAATCCGACGCAAAAATGATAGTTAATTGTAACGTTCAGGGCCTTCTAATGACGATGGAACACTCAAATTGCGTCGAGACCCAATACATCGGCCTCCAGCCGACTTGTCTCCAAGGGTCTATTGCTGCCTCGGGCACCTTATGGTCGTTCTCCTGTGAGTCTAGATTTTCGAATCCGACGCAAAAATGATAGTTAATTGTAACGTTCAGGGCCTTCTAATGACGATGGAACACTCAAATTCCGTCGAGATCCAATACATCGGCCTCCAGCCGACTTGTCTCCAGGGGTCTATTGCTGTCTCGGGCACAATATGATCCTTCTCCTGTGAGTCTAGATTTTCGAATCCGACGCAAAAATGATAGTGAATTGTAACGTTCAGCGCCTCCTAATGACGATAGAAGACTCAAAATGCGTCGGCATTCAATACATCGTCCTCCAGCCGATTTGTCTCCAAGGGGATATTGCTGCCTCGGGCACCTTATGGTCGTTCTCCTGTGAGTTTAGATTTTCGAATCCGACGAAAAACTGATAGTTAATTGTAACATTCAGGGCCTCCTAATGACGATGGAACACTCATTTTGCGTCGCGATCCAATACATCGTCCTCCAACCGACTTGTCTCCAAGGGTCAATAGCTGCCTCGGGCACCGTATGGTCGTTCCCATGTGAGTCTATTTTCGAATCCGACGCAAAAATGATAGTTAATTGTAAGGTTCAGGGCCTTCTAATGACGATGGAACACTCAAATTGCGTCGAGATTCAATACATCGTCCTCCAGCCGACTTGTCTCCAAGGGTCTATTGCTGCCTCGGGCACCGTATGGTCGTTCTCCTGTGAGTCTAGATTTTCGAATCCGACGCAAAAATGATAGTTAATTGTAAGGTTCAGGGCCTTCTAATGACGATGGAACACTCAAATTGCGTCGAGATTCAATACATCGTCCTCCAGCCGACTTGTCTCCAAGGGGATATTGCTGTCTCGGGCACAATATGATCCTTCTCCTGTGAGTCTAGATTTTCGAATCCGACGCAAAAATGATAGTGAATTGTAACGTTCAGCGACTCCTAATGACGATAGAAGACTCAAAATGCGTCGGCATTCAATACATCGTCCTCCAGCCGATTTGACTCCAAGGGGATATTGCTGCCTCGGGCACCAAATGGTTCGTCTGCTGTGAGTCTAGATTTTCGAATCCGACGGAAAACTGATAGTTAATTGTAACATTCAAGGCCTCCTAATGACGATGGATCACTCAAATTGCGTCGCGATCCAATACATCGTCCTCCAGCCGTCTTGTCTCCAAGGGTCTAATGCTGCCTCGGGCACTTTATGGTCGTTCTCTTGTAAGTCTAGATTTACGAATCCGACGCCAAAATGATAGTTAATTGTAACGTTCAGGGCCGCCTAAAGACGATGGAACTCTCAAATTGCGTCGAGATTCAATACATCGTCCTCCAGCCGACTTGTCTCCAAGGGTCTATTGCTGCCTCGGGCACCTTATGGTCGTTCTCCTGTGAGTCTAGATTTTCGAATCCGACGCAAAAATGATAGTTAATTGTAACGTTCAGGGCCTTCTAATGACGATGGAACACTCAAATTGCGTCGAGATCCAATACATCGGCCTCCAGCCGACTTGTCTCCAAGGGTCTATTGCTGCCTCGGGCACCTTATGGTCGTTCTCCTGTGAGTCTAGATTTTCGAATCCGACGCAAAAATGATAGTTAATTGTAACGTTCAGGGCCTTCTAATGACGATGGAACACTCAAATTGCGACGAGATTCAATACATCGTCCTCCATCCGACTTGTCTCCAAGGGGATATTGCTGTCTCGGGCACAATATGATCTTTCTCCTGTGAGTCTAGATTTCGAATCCGACGCAAAAATGATAGTGAAGTGTAACGTTCAGCGCCTCCTAATGACGATAGAAGACTCAAATTGCGTCGAGATTCAATACATCGTCCTCCAGCCGATTTGTCTCCAAGGGGTTTATTGCTGTCTCGAGCACCGTATGAACTTCTCCTGTGAGTAGATTTTCGAATCCGACGCGAAACTGATAGTTAATTGTAAGGTTCAGGGCCTTGTAATGACGATGGAACACTCAAATTGCGTCGAGATTCAATACATCGGCCTCCAGCCGACTTGTCTCCAACGGTCTATTGCTGCCTCGGGCACCTTATGGTCGTTCTCCTGTGAGTTTAGATTTTCGAATCCGACGAAAAACTGATAGTTAATTGTAACATTCAGGGCCTCCTAATTACGATGGAACACTCATTTTGCGTCGCGATCCAATACATCGTCCTCCAACCGACTTGTCTCCAAGGGTCAATAGCTGCCTCGGGCACCGTATGGTCGTTCCCCTGTGAGTCTAGATTTTCGTATCCGACGCAAAAATCATAGTTAATTGTAACGTTCAGAGCCTTCTAATGACGATGGAACACTCAAATTGCGTCGAGATTCAATACATCGTCCTCCAGCCGACTTGTCTCCAAGGGGATATTGCTGTCTCGGGCACAATATGATCTTTCTCCTGTGAGTCTAGATTTTCGAATCCGACGCAAAAATGATAGTGAATTGTAACGTTCAGCGCCTCATAATGACGATAGAAGACTCAAATTGCGTCGAGATTAAATACATCGTCCTCCAGCCGATTTCTCTCCAAGGGGTATATTGCTGTCTCGAGCACCGTATGAACTTCTCCTGTGAGTAGATTTTCGAATCCGACGCGAAACTGATAGTTAATTGTAAGGTTCAGGGCTTTGTAATGACAATGGAACACTCAAATTGCGTCGAGATTCAATACATCGGCCTCCAGCCGACTTGTCTCCAAGGGGATATCGCTGCCTCGGGCACCACATGGTCCTTCTCCTGTGAGTCTAGATTTTCGAATCCGACGCAAAAATGATAGTGAATTGTAACGTTCACCGCCTCCTAATGACGATAGAAGACTCAAATTGCGTCGCGATCCAATACATCGTCCTCCAGCCGTCTTGTCTCCAAGGGTCTAATGCTGCCTCGGGCACTTTATGGTCGTTCTCTTGTAAGTCTAGATTTACGAATCCGACGCCAAAATGATAGCTAATTGTAACGTTCAGGGCCGCCTAAAGACGATGGAACTCTCAAATTGCGTCGAGATTCAATACATCGGCCTCCAGCCGACTTGTCACCAAGGGTCTATTGCTGCCTATGGCACCTTATGGTCGTTCTCCTGTGAGTCTAGATTTTCGAATCCGACGCAAAAATGATAGTTAATTGTAACGTTCAGGGCCTTCTAATGACGATGGAACACTCAAATTGCGTCGAGACCCAATACATCGGCCTCCAGCCGACTTGTCTCCAAGGGTCTATTGCTGCCTCGGGCACCTTATGGTCGTTCTCCTGTGAGTCTAGATTTTCGAATCCGACGCAAAAATGATAGTTAATTGTAACGTTCAGGGCCTTCTAATGACGATGGAACACTCAAATTCCGTCGAGATCCAATACATCGGCCTCCAGCCGACTTGTCTCCAGGGGTCTATTGCTGTCTCGGGCACAATATGATCCTTCTCCTGTGAGTCTAGATTTTCGAATCCGACGCAAAAATGATAGTGAATTGTAACGTTCAGCGCCTCCTAATGACGATAGAAGACTCAAAATGCGTCGGCATTCAATACATCGTCCTCCAGCCGATTTGCTGCCTCGGGCACCTTATGGTCGTTCTCCTGTGAGTTTAGATTTTCGAATCCGACGAAAAACTGATAGTTAATTGTAACATTCAGGGCCTCCTAATGACGATGGAACACTCATTTTGCGTCGCGATCCAATACATCGTCCTCCAACCGACTTGTCTCCAAGGGTCAATAGCTGCCTCGGGCACCGTATGGTCGTTCCCATGTGAGTCTAGATTTTCGAATCCGATGCAAAAATCATAGTTAATTGTAACGTTCAGGGCCTTCTAATGACGATGGAACACTCAAATTGCGTCGAGATTCAATACATCGTCCTCCAGCCGACTTGTCTCCAAGGGTCTATTGCTGCCTCGGGCACCGTATGGTCGTTCTCCTGTGAGTCTAGATTTTCGAATCCGACGCAAAAATGATAGTTAATTGTAACGTTCAGGGCCTTCTAATGACGATGGAACACTCAAATTGCGTCGAGATTCAATACATCGTCCTCCAGCCGACTTGTCTCCAAGGGGATATTGCTGTCTCGGGCACAATATGATCCTTCTCCTTTGAGTCTAGATTTTCGAATCCGACGCAAAAATGATAGTGAATTGTAACGTTCAGCGCCTCCTAATGACGATAGAAGACTCAAAATGCGTCGGCATTCAATACATCGTCCTCCAGCCGATTTGACTCCAAGGGGATATTGCTGCCTCGGGCACCAAATGGTTCGTCTGCTGTGAGTCTAGATTTTCGAATCCGACGAAAAACTGATAGTTAATTGTAACATTCAGGGCCTCCTAATGACGATGGATCACTCGAATTGCTTCGCGATCCAATACATCGTCCTCCAGCCGTCTTGTCTCCAAGGGTCTAATGCTGCCTCGGGCACTTTATGGTCGTTCTCTTGTAAGTCTAGATTTACGAATCCGACGCCAAAATGATAGTTAATCTTAACGTTCAGGGCCGCCTAATGACGATGGAACTCTCAAATTGCGTCGAGATTCAATACATCGTGCTCCAGCCGACTTGTCTCCAAGGGTCTATTGCTGCCTCGGGCACCTTATGGTCGTTCTCCTGTGAGTCTAGATTTTCGTATCCGACGCAAAAATGATAGTTAATTGTAACGTTCAGGGCCTTCTAATGACGATGGAACACTCAAATTGCGTCGAGATTCAATACATCGGCCTGCAGCCGACTTGTCACCAAGGGTCTATTGCTGCCTCGGGCACCTTATGGTCGTTCTCCTGTGAGTCTAGATTTTCGAATCCGACGCAAAAATGATAGTTAATTGTAACGTTCAGGGCCTTCTAATGACGATGGAACACTCAAATTGCGTCGAGATCCAATACATCGGCCTCCAGCCGACTTGTCTCCAAGGGTCTATTGCTGCCTCGGGCACCTTATGGTCGTTCACCTGTGAGTCTAGATTATCGAATCCGACGCAAAAATGATAGTTAATTGTAACGTTCAGGGCCTTCTAATGACGACGGAACACTCAAATTGCGACGAGATTCAATACATCGTCCTCCATCCGACTTGTCTCCAAGGGGATATTGCTGTCTCGGGCACAATATGATCTTTCTCCTGTGAGTCTAGATTTTCGAATCCGACGCAAAAATGATAGTGAATTGTAACGTTCAGCGCCTCCTAATGACGATAGAAGACTCAAATTACGTCGAGATTCAATACATCGTCCTCCAGCCGATTTGTCTCCAAGGGGTTTATTGCTGTCTCGAGCACCGTATGAACTTCTCCTGTGAGTAGATTTTCGAATCCGACGCGAAACTGATAGTTACTTGTAAGGTTCAGGGCTTTGTAATGACAATGGAACACTCAAATTGCGTCGAGATTCAATACATCGGCCTCCAGCCGACTTGTCTCCAAGGGTCTATTGCTGGCTCGGGCACCTTATGGTCGTTCTCCTGTGAGTCTAGATTTTCGAATCCGACGCAAAAATGATAGTTAATTGTAACGCTCAGGGCCTTGTAATGACGATGGAACACTCAAATTGCGTCGAGATTCAATACATCGTCCTCCAGCCGACTTGTCTCCAAGGGTCTGTTGCTGCCTCGGGCACCGTATGGTCGTTCTCCTGTGAGTTTAGATTATCGAATCCGACGCAAAAATGATAGTTAGTTTTAACGTTCAGGGCCTCCTAATGCCGATGGAACACTCAAATTGCGTCGAGATTCAATACATCGGCCTCCAGCCGACTTGTCTCCAAGGGGATATTGCTGTCTCGGGCACCTTATGGTCGTTCTCCTGTGAGTCTAGATTTTCGAATCCGACGCAAAA
The DNA here is from genome assembly GCF_021461395.2 of Schistocerca americana. NCBI lineage: Eukaryota > Metazoa > Arthropoda > Insecta > Orthoptera > Acrididae > Schistocerca > Schistocerca americana. The sequence continues at coordinate 116,782 of NW_025725992.1, read as the reverse complement.
ATCATAGTTAATTGTAACGTTCAGGGCCTTCTAATGACGATGGAACACTCAAATTGCGTCGAGATTCAATACATCGTCCTCCAGCCGACTTGTCTCAAAGGCGATTATGCTGTCTCGGGCACAATATGATCTTTCTCCTGTGAGTCTAGATTTTCGAATCCGACGCAAAAATGATAGTGAATTGTAACGTTCAGCGCCTCCTAATGACGATAGAAGACTCAAATTGCGTCGAGATTCAATACATCGTCCTCCAGCCGATTTGTCTCCAAGGGGTTTATTGCTGTCTCGAGCACCGTATGAACTTTTCCTGTGAGTAGATTTTCGAATCCGACGCGAAACTGATAGTTAATTGTAAGGTTCAGGGCCTTGTAATGACGATGGAACACTCAAATTGCGTCGAGGTTCAATACATCGGCCTCCAGCCGACTTGTCTCCAACGGTCTATTGCTGCCTCGGGCACCTTATGGTCGTTCTCCTGTGAGTTTAGATTTTCGAATCCGACGAAAAACTGATAGTTAATTGTAACATTCAGGGCCTCCTAATGACGATGGAACACTCATTTTGCGTCGCGATCCAATACATCGTCCTCCAGCCGACTTGTCTCCAAGGGGATATTGCTGTCTCGGGCACAATATGATCCTTCTCCTGTGAGTCTAGATTTTCGAATCCGACGCAAAAATCATAGTGAATTGTAACGTTCAGCGCCTCCTAATGACGATAGAAGACTCAAAATGCGTCGGCATTCAATACATCGTCCTCCAGCCGATTTGTCTCCAAGGGGATATTGCTGCCTCGGGCACCTTATGGTCGTTCTCCTGTGAGTTTAGATTTTCGAATCCGACGAAAAACTGATAGTTAATTGTAACATTCAGGGCCTCCTAATGACGATGGAACACTCATTTTGCGTCGCGATCCAATACATCGTCCTCCAACCGACTTGTCTGCAAGGGTCAATAGCTGCCTCGGGCACCGTATGGTCGTTCCCCTGTGAGTCTAGATTTTCGAATCCGACGCAAAAATGATAGTTAATTGTAACGTTCAGGGCCTTCTAAAGACGATGGAACACTCAAATTGCGTCGAGATTCAATACATCGTCCTCCAGCCGACTTGTCTCCAAGGGTCTATTGCTGCCTCGGGCACCGTATGGTCGTTCTTCTGTGAGTCTAGATTTCGAATCCGACGCAAAAATGATAGTTAATTGTAACGTTCAGGGCCTTCTAATGACGATGGAACACTCAAATTGCGTCGAGATTCAATACATCGTCCTCCAGCCGATTTGTCTCCAAGGGGATATTGCTGTGTCGGGCACAATATGATCCTTCTCCTGTGAGTCTAGATTTTCGAATCCGACGCAAAAATGATAGTGAATTGTAACGTTCAGCGCCTCCTAATGACGATAGAAGACTCAAAATGCGTCGGCATTCAATACATCGTCCTCCAGCCGATTTGACTCCAAGGGGATATTGCTGCCTCGGGCACCAAATGGTTCGTCTGCTGTGAGTCTAGATTTTCGAATCCGACGAAAAACTGATAGTTAATTGTAACATTCAGGGCCTCCTGATGACGATGGATCACTCAAATTGCGTCGCGATCCAATACATCGTCCTCCAGCCGTCTTGTCTCCAAGGGTCTAATGCTGCCTCGGGCACTTTATGGTCGTTCTCTTGTAAGTCTAGATTTACGAATCCGATGCCAAAATGATAGTTAATCTTAACGTTCAGGGCCGCCTAACGACGATGGAACTCTCAAATTGCGTCGAGATTCAATACATCGTCCTCCAGCCGACTTGTCTCCAAGGGTCTATTGCTGCCTCGGGCACCTTATGGTCGTTCTCCTGTGAGTCTAGATTTTCGTATCCGACGCAAGAATGATAGTTAATTGTAACGTTCAGGGCCTTCTAATGACGATGGAACACTCAAATTGCGTCGAGATTCAATACATCGGCCTCCAGCCGACTTGTCACCAAGGGTCTATTGCTGCCTCGGGCACCTTATGGTCGTTCTCCTGTGAGTCTAGGTTTTCGAATCCGACGCAAAAATGATAGTTAATTGTAACGTTCAGGGCCTTCTAATGACGATGGAACACTCAAATTGCGACGAGATTCAATACATCGTCCTCCATCCGACTTGTCTCCAAGGGGATATTGCTGTCTCGGGCACAATATGATCTTTCTCCTGTGAGTCTAGATTTTCGAATACGACGCAAAAATGATATTGAATTGTAACGTTCAGCGCCTCCTAATGACGATAGAAGACTCAAAATGCGTCGGCATTCAATACATCGTCCTCCAGCCGATTTGACTCCAAGGGGATATTGCTGCCTCGGGCACCAAATGGTTTGTCTGCTGTGTGTCTAGATTTTCGAATCCGACGAAAAACTGATAGTTAATTGTAACATTCAGGGCCTCCTGATGACGATGGATCACTCAAATTGCGCCGCGATCCAATACATCGTCCTCCAGCCGTCTTGTCTCCAAGGGTCTAATGCTGCCTCGGGCACTTTATGGTCGTTCTCTTGTAAGTCTAGATTTACGAATCCGACGCCAAAATGATAGTTAATCTTAACGTTCAGGGCCGCCTAATGACGATGGAACTCTCAAATTGCGTCGAGATTCAATACATCGTCCTCCAGCCGACTTGTCTCCAAGGGTCTATTGCTGCCTCGGGCACCTTATGGTCGTTCTCCTGTGAGTCTAGATTTTCGTACCCGACGCAAGAATGATAGTTAATTGTAACGTTCAGGGCCTTCTAATGACGATGGAACACTCAAATTGCGTCGAGATTCAATACATCGGCCTCCAGCCGACTTGTCACAAAGGGTCTATTGCTGCCTCGGGCACCTTATGGTCGTTCTCCTGTGAGTCTAGATTTTCGAATCCGACGCAAAAATGATAGTTAATTGTAACGTTCAGGGCCTTCTAATGACGATGGAACACTCAAATTGCGTCGAGATCCAATACATCGGCCTCCAGCCGACTTGTCTCCAAGGGTCTATTGCTGCCTCGGGCACCTTATGGTCGTTCTCCTGTGAGTCTAGATTTTCGAATCCGACGCAAGAATGATAGTTAATTGTAACGTTCAGGGCCTTCTAATGACGATGGAACACTCAAATTGCGACGAGATTCAATACATCGTCCTCCATCCGACTTGTCTCCAAGGGGATATTGCTGTCTCGGGCACAATATGATCTTTCTCCTGTGAGTCTAGATTATCGAATCCGACGCAAAAATGATAGTGAATTGTAACGTTCAGCGCCTCCTAATGACGATAGAAGACTCAAATTGCGCCGAGATTCAATACATCGTCCTCCAGCCGATTTGTCTCCAAGGGGTTTATTGCTGTCTCGAGCACCGTATGAACTTCTCCTGTGAGTAGATTTTCGAATCCGACGCGAAACTGATAGTTAATTGTAAGGTTCAGGGCCTCCTAATGACGATGGAACACTCATTTTGCGTCGCGATCCAATACATCGTCCTCCAACCGACTTGTCTCCAAGGGTCAATAGCTGCCTCGGGCACCGTATGGTCGTTCCCCTGTGAGTCTAGATTTTCGAATCCGACGCAAAAATCATAGTTAATTGTAACGTTCAGGGCCTTCTAATGACGATGGAACACTCAAATTGCGTCGAGATTCAATACATCGTCCTCCAGCCGACTTGTCTCCAAGGGTCTATTGCTGCCTCGGGCACCGTATGGTCGTTCTCCTGTGAGTCTAGATTTTCGAATCCGACGCAAAAATGATAGTTAATTGTAACGTTCAGGGCCTTCTAATGACGATGGAACACTCAAATTGCGTCGAGAATCAATACATCGTCCTCCAGCCGACTTGTCTCCAAGGGGATATTGCTGTCTCGGGCACAATATGATCCTTCTCCTGTGAGTCTAGATTTTCGAATACGACGCAAAAATGATAGTGAATTGTAACGTTCAGCGCCTCCTAATGACGATAGAAGACTCAAAATGCGTCGGCATTCAATACATCGTCCTCCAGCCGATTTGACTCCAAGGGGATATTGCTGCCTCGGGCACCAAATGGTTCGTCTGCTGTGTGTCTAGATTTTCGAATCCGACGAAAAACTGATAGTTAATTGTAACATTCAGGGCCTCCTGATGACGATGGATCACTCAAATTGCGTCGCGATCCAATACATCGTCCTCCAGCCGTCTTGTCTCCAAGGGTCTAATGCTGCCTCGGGCACTTTATGGTCGTTCTCTTGTAAGTCTAGATTTACGAATCCGACGCCAAAATGATAGTTAATCTTAACGTTCAGGCCGCCTAATGACGATGGAACTCTCAAATTGCGTCGAGATTCAATACATCGTCCTCCAGCCGACTTGTCTCCAAGGGTCTATTGCTGCCTCGGGCACCTTATGGTCGTTCTCCTGTGAGTCTAGATTTTCGTACCCGACGCAAGAATGATAGTTAATTGTAACGTTCAGGGCCTTCTAATGACGATGGAACACTCAAATTGCGTCGAGATTCAATACATCGGCCTCCAGCCGACTTGTCACCAAGGGTCTATTGCTGCCTCGGGCACCTTATGGTCGTTCTCCTGTGAGTCTAGATTTTCGAATCCGACGCAAAAATGATAGTTAATTGTAACGTTCAGGGCCTTCTAATGACGATGGAACACTCAAATTGCGTCGAGATCCAATACATCGGCCTCCAGCCGACTTGTCTCCAAGGATCTATTGCTGCCTCGGGCACCTTATGGTCGTTCTCCTGTGAGTCTAGATTTTCGAATCCGACGCAAAAATGATAGTTAATTGTAACGTTCAGGGCCTTCTAATGACGATGGAACACTCAAATTGCGACGATATTCAATACATCGTCCTCCATCCAAATTGTCACCAAGGGGATATTGCTGTCTCGGGCACAATATGATCTTTCTCCTGTGAGTCTAGATTTTCGAATCCGACGCAAAAATGATAGTGAATTGTAACGTTCAGCGCCTCCTAATGACGATAGAAGACTCAAATTGCGCCGAGATTCAATACATCGTCCTCCAGCCGATTTGTCTCCAAGGGGTTTATTGCTGTCTCGAGCACCGTATGAACTTCTCCTGTGAGTAGATTTTCGAATCCGACGCGAAACTGATAGTTAATTGTAAGGTTCAGGGCCTCCTAATGACGATGGAACGCTCAAATTGCGTTGAGATCCAATACATCGGCCTCCAGCCGACTTGTCTCCAAGGGTCTATTGCTGCCTCGGGCACCTTATAGTCGTTCTCCTGTGAGTCTAGATTTTCGAATCCGACGCAAAAATGATAGTTAATTGTAACGTTCAGGGCCTTCTAATGACGATGGAACACTCAAATTGCGTCGAGATTCAATACATCGTCCTCCAGAAGACTTGTCTCCAAGGGTCTATTGCTGCCTCGGGCACCTTATGGTCGTTCTCCTGTGAGTCTAGATTTTCGTATCCGACGCAAGAATGATAGTTAATTGTAACGTTCAGGGCCATCTAATGACGATGGAACACTCAAATTGCGTCGAGATTCAATACATCGGCCTCCAGCCGACTTGTCACCAAGGGTCTATTGCTGCCTCGGGCACCTTATGGTCGTTCTCCTGTGAGTCTAGATTTTCGAATCCGACGCAAAAATGATAGTTAATTGTAACGTTCAGGGCCTTCTAATGACGATGGAACACTCAAATTGCGTCGAGATCCAATACATCGGCCTCCAGCCGACTTGTCTCCAAGGGTCTATTGCTGCCTCGGGCACCTTATGGTCGTTCTCCTGTGAGTCTAGATTTTCAAATCCGACGCAAAAATGATAGTTAATTGTAACGTTCAGGGCCTTCTAATGACGATGGAACACACAAATTGCGACGAGATTCAATACATCGTCCTCCATCCGACTTGTCTCCAAGGGGATATTGCTGTCTCGGGCACAATATGATCTTTCTCCTGTGAGTCTAGATTTTCGAATCCGACGCAAAAATGATAGTGAATTGTAACGTTCAGCGCCTCCTAATGACGATGGAAGACTCAAATTGCGCCGAGATTCAGTACATCGTCTTCCAGCCGATTTGTCTCCAAGGGGTTTATTGCTGTCTCGAGCACCGTATGAACTTCTCCTGTGAGTAGATTTTCGAATCCGACGCGAAACTGATTGTTAATTGTAAGGTTCAGGGCCTCCTAATGACGATGGAACACTCATTTTGCGTCGCGATCCAATACATCGTCCTCCAACCGACTTGTCTCCAAGGGTCAATAGCTGCCTTGGGCACCGTATGGTCGTTCCCCTGTGAGTCTAGATTTTCGTATCCGACCCAAAAATCATAGTTAATTGTAACGTTCAGGGCCTTCTAATGACGATGGAACACTCAAATTGCGTCGAGATTCAATACATCGTCCTCCAGCCGACTTGTCTCCAAGGGGATATTGCTGTCTCGGGCACAATATGATCTTTCTCCTTTGAGTCTAGATTTTCGATTCCGACGCTAAAATGATAGTGAATTGTAACGTTCAGCGCCTCATAATGACGATAGAAGACTCAAATTGCGTCGAGATTAAATACATCGTCCTCCAGCCGATTTCTCTCCAAGGGGTATATTGCTGTCTCGAGCACCGTATGAACTTCTCCTGTGAGTAGATTTTCGAATCCGACGCGAAACTGATAGTTAATTGTAAGGTTCAGGGCTTTGTAATGACAATGGAACACTCAAATTGCGTCGAGATTCAATACATCGGCCTCCAGCCGACTTGTCTCCAAGGGGATATCGCTGCCTCGGGCACCACGTGGTCCTTCTCCTGTGAGTCTAGATTTTCGAATCCGACGCAAAAATGATAGTTAATTGTAACGTTCACCGCCTCCTAATGACGATAGAAGACTCAAATTGCGTCGCGATACAATACATCGTCCTCCAGCCGACTTGTCTCCAAGGGTCTATTGCTGCCTCGGGCACTTTATGGTCGTTCTCCTGTGAGTCTAGATTATCGAATCCGACGCAAAAATGATAGTTAATTGTAACGTTCAGGGCCTTGTAATGACGATGGAACACTCAAATTGCGTCGAGATTCAATACATCGTCCTCCAGCCGACTTGTCTCCAAGGGTCTGTTGCTGCCTCGGGCACCGTATGGTCGTTCTCCTGTGAGTTTAGATTATCGAATCCGACGCAAAAATGATAGTTAATTTTAACGTTCAGGGCCTCCTAATGCCGATGGAACACTCAAATTGCGTCGAGATTCAATACATCGGCCTCCAGCCGACTTGTCTCCAAGGGGATATTGCTGTCTCGGGCACAATATGATCCTTCCCCTGTGAGTCTAGATTTTCGAATCCGACGCAAAAATGATAGTGAATTGTAACGTTCAGCGCCTCCTAGTGACGATAGAAGACTCAAATTGCGTCGGCATTCAATACATCGTCCTCCAGCCGATTTGTCTCCAAGGGGATATTGCTGCCTTGGGCACCAAATGGTTCGTCTGCTGTGAGTCTAGATTTTCGAATCCGACGAAAAACTGATAGTTAATTGTAACATTCAGGGCCTCCTAATGACGATGGAACACTCAAATTGCGTCGCGATCCAATACATCGTCCTCCAGCCGTCTTGTCTCCAAGGGTCTAATGCTGCCTCGGGCACTTTATGGTCGTTCTCTTGTAAGTCTAGATTTACGAATCCGACGCCAAAATGATAGTTAATTGTAACGTTCAGGGCCGCCTAATGACGATGGAACTCTCAAATTGCGTCGAGATTCAATACATCATCCTCCAGCCGACTTGTTTCCAAGGGGACTTTGCTGGCTCGGGCACCTTATGGTCGTTGTCCTGTGAGTCTAGATTTTCGTATCCGACCCAAAAATGAAAGTTAATTGTAACGTTCAGGGCCTTCTAATGACGATGGAACACTCAAATTGCGTCGCGATTCAATACATCGGCCTCCAGCCGACTTGTCACCAAGGGTCTATTGCTGCCTCGGGCACCTTATGGTCGTTCTCCTGTGAGTCTAGATTTTCGAATCCGACGCAAAAATGATAGTTAATTGTAACGTTCAGGTCTTCTAATGACGATGGAACACTCAAATTGCGTCGAGATCCAATACATCGGCCTCCAGCCGACTTGTCTCCAAGGGTCTATTGCTGCCTCGGGCACCTTATGGTCGTTCTCCTGTGAGTCTAGATTTTCGAATCCGACGCAATATCATAGTTAATTGTAACGTTCAGGGCCTTCTAATGACGATGGAACACTCAAATTGCGTCGAGATTCAATACATCGTCCTCCAGCCGACTTGTCTCCAAGGGGATATTGCTGTCTCGGGCACAATATGATATTTCTCCTGTGAGTCTAGATTTTTGAATCCGACGCAAAAATGATAGTGAATTGTAACGTTCGGCGCCTCATAATGACGATAGAAGACAAATTGCGTCGAGATTCAATACATCGTCCTCCAGCCGATTTGTCTCCAAGAGGTATATTGCTGTCTCGAGCACCGTATGAACTTCTCCTGTGAGTAGATTTTCGAATCCGACGCGAAACTGATTGTTAATTGTAAGGTTCAGGGCTTTGTAATGACAATGGAACACTCAAATTGCGTCGAGATTCAATACATCGGCCTCCAGCCGACTTGTCTCCAAGGGGATATCGCTGTCTCGGGCACCACATGGTCCTTCTCCTGTGAGTCTAGATTTTCCAATCCGACGCAAAAGTGATAGTGAATTGTAACGTTCAGCGCCTCCTAATGACGATAGAAGACTCAAATTGCGTTGCGATCCAATACATCGTATTCCAGCCGACTTGTCTCCAAGGGTCTATTGCTGCCTCGGGCACCTTATGGTCGTTCTCCTGTGAGTCTAGATTTTCGAATCCGACGCAAAAATGATAGTTAATTGTAACGTTCAGGGCCTTGTAATGACGATGGAACACTCAAATTGCGTCGAGATTCAATACATCGTCCTCCAGCCGACTTGTCTCCAAGGGTCTGTTGCTGCCTCGGGCACCGTATGGTCGTTCTCCTGTGAGTTTAGATTATCGAATCCGACGGGAAAATGATAGTTAATTTTGACGTTCAGGGCCTCCTGATGCCGATGGAACACTCAAATTGCGTCGAGATTCAATACATCGGCCTCCAGCCGACTTGTCTCCAAGGGGATATTGCTGTCTCGGGCACAATATGATCCTTCCCCTGTGAGTCTAGATTTTCCAATCCGACGCAAAAATGATAGTGAATTGTAATGTTCAGCGCCTCCTAATGACGATAGAAGACTCAAATTGCGTTGCGAACCAATACATCGTCCTCCAGCCGACTTGTCTCCAAGGGTCTATTGCTGCCTCGGGCACCTTATGGTCTTTCTCCTGTGAGTCTAGATTATCGAATCCGACGGAAAAATGATAGTTAATTTTAACGTTCAGGGCCTCCTAATGCCGATGGAACACTCAAATTGCGTCGAGATTCAATACATCGGCCTCCAGCCGACTTGTCTCCAAGGGGATATTGCTGTCTCGGGCACAATATGATCCTTCTCCTGTGAGTCTAGATTTTCGAATCCGACGCAAAAATGATAGTGAATTGTAACGTTCAGCGCCTCCTAATGACGATAGAAGACTCAAAATGCGTCGGCATTCAATACATCGTCCTCCAGCCGATTTGTCTCCAAGGGGATATTGCTGCCTCGGGCACCAAATGGTTCGTCTGCTGTGAGTCTAGATTTTCGAATCCGACGAAAAACTGATAGTTAATTGTAACGTTCAGGGCCGCCTAATGACGATGGAACGCTCAAATTGCGTCGAGATTCAATACATCGTCCTCCGGCCGACTTGTTTCCACGGGTCTTTGCTGCCTCGGGCACCTTATGATCGTTCTCCTGTGAGTCTAGATTTTCGTATCCGACCCAAAAATGATAGTTAATTGTAACGTTCAGCGCCTCCTAATGACGATAGAAGACTCAAATTGCGTCGAGATTCAATACATCGTCCTCCAGCCGATTTGTCTCCAAGGGGTTTATTGCTGTCTCGAGCACCGTATGAACTTCTCCTGTAAGTAGATTTTCGAATCCGACGCGAAACTGATAGTTAATTGTAAGGTTCAGGGCATTGTAATGACGATGGAACACTCATTTTGCGTCGCGATCCAATACATCGGCCTCCAACCGACTTGTCTCCAAGGGTCAATAGCTGCCTCGGGCACCGTATGTTCGTTCCCCTGTGAGTCTAGATTTTCGAATCCGACGCAAAAATCATAGTTAATTGTAACGTTCAGGGCCATCTAATGACGATGGAACACTCAAATTGCGTCGAGATTCAATACAACGTCCTCCAGCCGACTTGTCTCCAAGGGGATATTGCTGTCTCGGGCACAATATGATCTTTCTCCTGTGAGTCTAGATTTTCGAATCCGACGCAAAAATTATAGTGAATTGTAACGTTGAGCGCCTCATAATGACGATATAAGACTCAAATTGCGTCGAGATTCAATACATCGTCCTCCAGCCGATTTCTCTCCAAGGGATATATTGCTGTCTCGAGCACCGTATGAACTTCTCCTGTGAGTAGATTTTCGATTCCGACGCGAAACTGATAGTTAATTGTAAGGATCAGGGCTTTGTAATGACAATGGAACACTCAAATTGCGTCGAGATTCAATACATCGGCCTCCAGCCGACTTGTCTCCAAGGGTCTATTGCTGCCTCGGGCACCTTATGGTCGTTCTCCTGTGAGTCTAGATTTTCGTATCCGACGCAAAAATGATAGTTAATTGTAACGTTCAGGGCCTTGTAATGACGATGGAACACTCAAATTGCGTCGAGATTAAATACATCGTCCTCCAGCCGACTTGTCTCCAAGGGTCTGTTGCTGCCTCGGGCACCGTATGGTCGTTCTCCTGTGAGTTTAGATTATCGAATCCGACTGAAAAATTATAGTTAATTTTAACGTTCAGGGCCTTCTAATGACGATGGAACACTCAAATTGCGTCAAGATTCAATACATCGTCCACCAGCCGACTTGTCTCCAAGGGGATATTGCTGTCTCGGGCACAATATGATCCTTCTCCTGTGAGTCTAGATTTTCGAATCCGACGCAAAAATGATAGTGAGTTGTAACGTTCAGCGCCTCCTAATGACGATAGAAGACTCAAAATGCGTCGGCATTTAATACATCGTCCTCCAGCCGATTTGTCTCCATGGGGATATTGCTGCCTCGGGCACCTTATGGTCGTTCTCCTGTGAGTCTAGATTTTCGAATCCGACGCAAAAATGATAGTTAATTGTAACGTTCAGGGCCTTGTAATGACGATGGAACACTCAAATTGCGTCGAGATTCAATACATCGTCCTCCAGCCGACTTGTCTCCAAGGGTCTGTTGCTGCCTCGGGCACCGTATGGTCGTTCTCCTGTGAGTTTAGATTATCGAATCCGACGGAAAAATGATAGTTAATTTTAACGTTCAGGGCCTCCTAATGCCGATGGAACACTCAAATTGCGTCGAGATTCAATACATCGGCCTCCAGCCGACTTGTCTCCAAGGGTCTATTGCTGCCTCGGGCACCTTATGGTCGTTCTCCTGTGAGTCTAGATTTTCGAATCCGACGCAAAAATGATAGTTAATTGTAACGTTCAGGGCCTTCTAATGACGATGGAACACTCAAATTGCGTCGAGATTCAATACATCGTCCTCCAGCCGACTTGTCTCCAAGGGTATATTGCTGTCTCGGGCACAATATGATCCTTATCCTGTGAGTCTAGATTTTCGAATCCGACGCAAAAATGATAGTGAATTGTAACGTACAGCGCCTCCTAATGACGATAGAAGACTCAAAATGCGTCGGCATTCAATACATCGTCCTCCAGCCGATTTGTCTCCAAGGGTCTATTGCTGCCTCGGGCACCAAATGGTTCGCCTGCTGTGAGTCTAGATTTTCGAATCCGACGAAAAACTGATAGTTAATTGTAACATTCAGGGCCTCCTAATGACAATGGAACACTCAAATTGCGTCGCGATCCAATACATCGGTTTCCAGCCGTCTTGTCTAAAAGGGTCTAATGCTCCCTCGGGCACTTTATGGTCGTTCTCTTGTAAGTCTAGATTTACGAATCCGACGCCAAAATGATAGTTAATTGTAACGTTCAGGGCCGCCTAATGACGATGGAACTCTCAAATTGCGTCGAGATCCAATACATCGGCCTCCAGCCGACTTGTCTCCAAGGGTCTATTGCTGCCTTGGGCACCTTATGGTCGTTCTCCTGTGAGTCTAGATTTTCGAATCCGACGCAAAAATGATAGTTAATTGTAACGTTCAGGGCCTTCTAATGACGATGGAACACTCAAATTGCGACGAGATTCAATACATCGTCCTCCATCCGACTTGTCTCCAAGGGGATATTGCTGTTTCGGGCACAATATGATCTTTCTCCTGTGAGTCTAGATTTTCGAATCCAAAGCAAAAATGATAGTGAATTGTAGCGTTCAGCGCCTCCTAATGACGATAGAAGACTCAAATTGCGTCGAGATTCAATACATCGTCCTCCAGCCGATTTGTCTCCAAGGGGTTTATTGCTGTCTCGAGCACCGTATGAACTTCTCCTGTGAGTAGATTTTCGAATCCGACGCGAAACTGATAGTTAATTGTAAGGTTCAGGGCTTTGTAATGACAATGGAACACTCAAATTGCGTCGAGATTCAATACATCGGCCTCCAGCCGACTTGTCTCCAAGGGGATATCGCTGCCTCGGGCACCACATGGTCCTTCTCCTGTGAGTCTAGATTTTCGAATCCGACGCAAAAATGATAATGAATTGTAACGTTCAGCGCCTCCTAATGACGATAGAAGACTCAAATTGCGTTGCGATCCAATACATCGTCTACCAGCCGACTTGTCTCCAAGGGTCTAATGCTGCCTCGGGCACTTTATGGTCGTTCTCTTGTAAGTCTAGATTTACGAATCCGACGCCAAAATGATAGTTAATTGTAACGTTCAGGGCCGCCTAATGACGATGGAACTCTCAAATTGCGTCGAGATTCAATACATCGTCCTCCAGCCGACTTGTCTCCAGGGGGCTATTGCTGCCTCGGGCACCTTATGGTCGTTCTCCTGTGAGTCTACATTTTCGAATCCGACGCAAAAATCATAGTTAATTGTAACGTTCAGGGCCTTCTAATGACGATGGAACACTCAAATTGCGTCGAGATTCAATACATCGGCCTCCAGCCGACTTGTCACCAAGGGTCTACTGCTGCCTCGGGCACCTTATGGTCGTTCTCCTGTGAGTCTAGATTTTCGAATCCGACGCAAAAATGATAGTTAAATGTAACGTTCAGGGCCTTCTAATGACGATGGAACACTCAAATTACGTCGAGATCCAATACATCGGCCTCCAGCTGACTTGTCTCCAAGGGTCTATTGCTGCCTCGGGCACCTTATGGTCGTTCTCCTGTGAGTCTAGATTTTCGAATCCGACGCAAAAATGATAGTTAATTGTAACGTTCAGGGCCTTCTAATGACGATGGAACACTCAAATTGCGACGAGATTCAATACATCGTCCTCCAGCCGATTTGTCTCCAAGGGGTTTATTGCTGTCTCGAGCACCGTATGAACTTCTCCTGTGAGTAGATTTTCGAATACGACGCGAAACTGATAGTTAATTGTAAGGTTCAGGGCCTTGTAATGACGATGGAACACTCAAATTGCGTCGAGATTCAATACATCGGCCTCCAGCCGACTTGTCTCCAACGGTCTATTGCTGCCTCGGGCACCTTATGGTCGTTCTCCTGTGAGTTTAGATTTTCGAATCCGACGAAAAACTGATAGTTAATTGTAACATTCAGGGCCTCCTAATGACGATGGAACACTCATTTTGCGTCGCGATCCAATACATCGTCCTCCAACCGACTTGTCTCCAAGGGCAATAGCTGCCTCGGGCACCGTATGGTCGTTCCCCTGTGAGTCTAGATTTTCGAATCCGACGCAAAAATCATAGTTAATTATAACGTTCAGGGCCTTCTAATGACGATGGAACACTCAAATTGCGTCGAGATTCAATACATCGTCCTCCAGCCGACTTGTCTCCAAAGGGATATTGCTGTCTCGGGCACAATATGATCTTTCTCCTGTGAGTCTAGATTTTCGAATCCGACGCAAAAATGATAGTGAATTGTAACGTTCAGCGCCTCCTAATGACGATAGAAGACTCAAAATGCGTCGGCATTCAATACATCGTCCTCCAGCCGATTTGTCTCCAAGGGGATATTGCTGCCTCGGGCACCAAATGGTTCGTCTGCTGTGAGTCTAGATTTTCGAATCCGACGAAAAACTGATAGTTAATTGTAACATTCAGGGCCTCCTAATGACGATGGAACACTCAAATTGCGTCGCGATCCAATTCATCGTCCTCCAGCGGTCTTGTCTTCAAGGGTCTAATGCTGCCTCGGGCACTTTATGGTCGTTCTCTTGTAAGTCTAGATTTTCGAATCCGCCGCAAAAATCATAGTTAATTGTAACGTTCAGGGCCTTCTAATGACGATGGAACACTCAAATTGCTTCGAGATTCAATACATCGTCCTCCATCCGACTTGTCTCCAAGGGGATATTGCTGTCTCGGGCACAATATGATCTTTCTCCTGTGAGTCTAGATTTTCGAATCCGACGCAAAAATGATAGTGAATTGTAACGTTCAGCGCCTCCTAATGACGATAGAAGACTCAAATTGCGTTGCGATCCAATACATCGTCCTCCAGCCGACTTGTCTCCAAGGGTCTATTGCTGCCTCGGGCACCTTATGGTCGTTCTCCTGTGAGTCTAGATTTTCGAATCGGACGCAAAAATGATAGTTAATTGTAACGTTCAGGGCCTTGTAATGACGGTGGAACACTAAAATTGCGTCGAGATTCAATACATCGTCCTCCAGCCGACTTGTCTCCAAGGGTCTGTTGCTGCCTCGGGCACCGTATGGTCGTTCTCCTGTGAGTTTAGATTATCGAATCCGACGGAAAAATGATAGTTAATTTTAACGTTCAGGGCCTCCTAATGCCGATGGAACACTCAAATTGCGACGAGATTCAATACATCGGCCTCTAGCCGACTTGTCTCCAAGGGTCTATTGCTGCCTCGGGCACCTTATGGTCGTTCTCCTGTGAGTCTAGATTTTCGAATCCGACGCAAAAATGATAGTTAATTGTAACGTTCAGGGCCTCCTAATGACGATGGAACACTCCTTTTGCGTCGCGATCCAATACATCGTCCTCCAACCGACTTGTCTCCAAGGGCAATAGCTGCCTCGGGCACCGTATGGTCGTTCCCCTGTGAGTCTAGATTTTCGAATCCGACGCAAAAATCATACTTGGTTGTAACGTTCAGGGCCTTCTAATGACGATGGAACACTCAAATTGCGTCGAGATTCAATACATCGTCCTCCAGCCGACTTGTCTCCAAGGGGATATTGCTGTCTCGGGCACAATTTGATCTTTCTCCTGTGAGTCTAGATTTTCGAATCCGACGCAAAAATGATAGTGAATTGTAACGTTCAGCGCCTCATAATGTCGATAGAAGACTCAAATTGCGTCGAGATTCAATACATCGTCCTCCAGCCGATTTCTCTCCAAGGGGTATATTGCTGTCTCGAGCACCGTATGAACTTCTCCTGTGAGTAGATTTTCGAATCCGACGCGAAACTGATAGTTAATTGTAAGGTTCAGGGCTTTGTAATGACAATGGAACACTCAAATTGCGTCGAGATTCAATACATCGGCCTCCAGCCGACTTGTCTCCAAGGGGATATCGCTGCCTCGGGCACCACATGGTCCTTCTCCTGTGAGTCTAGATTTTCGAATCCGACGCAAAAATGATAATGAATTGTAACGTTCAGCGCCTCCTAATGACGATAGAAGACTCAAATTGCGTTGCGATCCAATACATCGTCTACCAGCCGACTTGTCTCCAAGGGTCTATTGCTGCCTCGGGCACCTTATGGTCGTTCTCCTGTGAGTCTAGATTTTCGAATCCGACGCAAAAATGATAGTTAATTGTAACGTTCAGGGCCTTGTAATGACGATGGAACACTCAAATTGCGTCGAGATTCAATACATCGTCCTCCAGCCGACTTGTCTCCAAGGGTCTGTTGCTGCCTCGGGCACCGTATGGTCGTTCTCCTGTGAGTCTAGATTTTCGAATCCGACGCAAAAATGATAGTCAATTGTAACGTTCAGGGCCTTCTAATGACGATGGAACACTCAAATTGCGTCGAGATTCAATACATCGTCCTCCAGCCGACTTGTCTCCAAGGGGATATTGCTGTCTCGGGCACAATATGATCCTTCTCCTGTGAGTCTAGATTTTCGAATCCAACGCAAAAATGATAGTGAATTGTAACGTTCAGCGCCTCCTAATGACGATAGAAGACTCAAAATGCGTCGGCATTCAATACATCGTCCTCCAGCCGATTTGTCTCCAAGGGGATATTGCTGCCTCGGGCACCAAATGTTTCGTCTGCTGTGAGTCTAGATTTTCGAATCCGACGAAAAACTGATAGTTAATTGTAACATTCAGGGCCTCCTAATGACGATGGAACACTCAAATAGCGTCGCGATCCAATACATCGTCCTCCAGCCGTCTTGTCTCCAAGGGTCTAATGCTGCCTCGGGCACTTTACGGTCGTTCTCTTGTAAGTCTAGATTTACGAATCCGACGCCAAAATGATAGTTAATTGTAACGTTCAGGGCCTTCTAATGACGATGGAACACTCAAATTGCTTCGAGATTCAATACATCGTCCTCCAGCCGATTTCTCTCCAAGGGGTGTATTGCTGTCTCGAGCACCGTATGAACTTCTCCTGTGAGTAGATTTTCGAATCTGACGCGAAACTGATAGTTAATTGTAAGGTTCAGGGCTTTGTAATGACAATGGAACACTCAAATTGCGTCGAGATTCAATACATCGTCCTCCAGCCGACTTGTCTCCAAGGGGATATCGCTGCCTCGGGCACCACATGGTCCTTCTCCTGTGAGTCTAGATTTTCGAATCCGACGCAAAAATGATAGTGAATTGTAACGTTCAGCGCCTCCTAATGACGATAGAAGACTCAAATTGCGACGAGATTCAATACATCGTCCTCCATCCGACTTGTCTCCAAGGGGATATTGCTGTCTCGGGCACAACATGATCTTTCTCCTGTGAGTCTAGATTTTCGAATCCGACGCAAAAATGATAGTGAATTGCAACGTTCAGCGCCTCCTAATGACGATAGAAGACTCAAATTGCGTTGCGATCCAATACATCGTCCTCCAGCCGACTTGTCTCAAAGGGTCTATTGCAGCCTCGGGCACCTTATGGTCGTTCTCCTGTGAGTCTAGATTTTCGAATCCGACGCAAAAATGATAGTTAATTGTAACGTTCAGGGCCTTGTAATGACGATGGAACACTCAAATTGCGTCGAGATTCAATACATCGTCCTCCAGCCGACTTGTCTCCAAGGGTCTGTTGCTGCCTCGGGCACCGTATGGTCGTTCTCCTGTGAGTTTAGATTATCGAATCCCACGGAAAAATGATAGTTAATTTTAACGTTCAGGGCCTCCTAATGCCGATGGAACACTCAAATTGCGTCGAGATTCAATACATCGGCCTCCAGCCGACTTGTCTCCAAGGGTCTATTGCTGCCTCGGGCACCTTATGGTCGTTCTCCTGTGAGTCTAGATTTTCGAATCCGACGCAAAAATGATAGTTAATTGTAACGTTCAGGGCCTTCTAATGACGATGGAACACTCAAATTGCGTCGAGATTCAATACATCGTCCTCCAGCCGACTTGTCTCCAAGGGGATATTGCTGTCTCGGGCACAACATGATCCTTCTCCTGTGAATCTAGATTTTCGAATCCGACGCAAAAATGATAGTGAATTGTAACGTTCAGCGCCTCCTAATGACGATAGAAGACTCAAAATGCGTCGGCATTCAATACATCGTCCTCCAGCCGATTTGTCTCCAAGGGGATATTGCTGCCTCGGGCACCAAATGGTTCGTCTGCTGTGAGTCTAGATTTTCGAATCCGACGAAAAACTGATAGTTAATTGTAACATTCAGGGCCTCCTAACGACGATGGAACACTCAAATTGCGTTGCGATCCAATACATCGTCCTCCAGCCGTCTTGTCTCCAAGGGTCTAATGCTGCCTCGGGCACTTTATGGTCGTTCTCTTGTAAGTCTAGATTTTCGAATCCGACGCAAAAATCATAGTTAATTGTAACGTTCAGGGCCTTCTAATGACGATGGAACACTCAAATTGCGTCGAGATTCAATACATCGGCCTCCAGCCGACTTGTCACCAAGGGTCTATTGCTGCCTCGGGCACCTTATGGTCGTTCTCCTGTGAGTCTAGATTTTCGAATCCGACGCAAAAATGATAGTTAATTGTAACGTTCAGGGCCTTCTAATGACGATGGAACACTCAAATTGCGTCGAGGTCCAATACATCGGCCTCCAGCCGACTTGTCTCCAAGGGTCTATTGCTGCCTCGGGCACCTTATGGTCGTTCTCCTGTGAGTCTAGATTTTCGAATCCGACGCAAAAACGATAGTTAATTGTAACGTTCAGGGCCTTCTAATGACGATGGAACACTCAAATTGCGTCGAGATTCAATACATCGTCCTCCAGCCGACTTGTCTCCAAGGGGATATTGCTGTCTCGGGCACAATATGATCTTTCTCCTGTGAGTCTAGATTTTCGAATCCGACGCAAAAATGATAGTGAATTGTAACGTTCAGCGCCTCCTAATGACGATAGAAGACTCAAATTGCGTCGAGATTCAATACATCGTCCTCCAGCAGATTTATCTCCAAGGGGTTTATTGCTGTCTCGAGCACCGTATGAACTTCTCCTGTGAGTAGATTTTCGAATCCGACGCGAAACTGATAGTTAATTGTAAGGTTCAGGGCCTTGTAATGACGATGGAACACTCAAACTGCGTCGAGATTCAATACATCGGCCTCCAGCCGACTTGTCTCCAACGGTCTATTGCTGCCTCGGGCACCTTATGGTCGTTCTCCTGTGAGTTTAGATTTTCGAATCCGACGAAAAACTGATAGTTAATTGTAACATTCAGGACCTCCTAATGACGATGGAACACTCATTTTGCGTCGCGATCCAATACATCGTCCTCCAACCGACTTGTCTCCAAGGGCAATAGCTGCCTCGGGCACCGTATGGTCGTTCCCCTGTGAGTCTAGATTTTCGAATCCGACGCAAAAATCATAGTTAATTGTAACGTTCAGGGCCTTCTAATGACGATGGAACACTCAAATTGCGTCGAGATTCAATACATCGTCCTCCAGCCGACTTGTCTCCAAGGGGATATTGCTGTCTCGGGCACAATATGATCTTTCTCCTGTGAGTCTAGATTTTCGAATCCGACGCAAAAATGATAGTGAATTGTAACGTTCAGCGCCTCATAATGTCGATAGAAGACTCAAATTGCGTCGAGATTCAATACATCGTCCTCCAGCCGATTTCTCTCCAAGGGGTATATTGCGGTCTCGAGCACCGTATGAACTTCTCCTGTGAGTAGATTTTCGAATCCGACGCGAAACTGATAGTTAATTGTAAGGTTCAGGGCTTTGTAATGACAATGGAACACTCAAATTGCGTCGAGATTCAATACATCGGCCTCCAGCCGACTTGTCTCCAAGGGGATATCGCTGCCTCGGGCACCACATGGTCCTTCTCCTGTGAGTCTAGATTTTCGAATCCGACGCAAAAATGATAGTGAATTGTAACGTTCAGCGCCTCCTAATGACGATAGAAGACTCAAATTGCGTTGCGATCCAATACATCGCCCACCAGCCGACTTGTCTCCAAGGGTCTATTGCTGCCTCTGGCACCTTATGGTCGTTCTCCTGTCAGTCTAGATTTTCGAATCCGACGCAAAAATGATAGTTAATTGTAACGTTCAGGGCCGCCTAATGGCGATGGAACACTCAAATTGCGTCGAGATTCAATACATCGTCCTCCAGCCGACTTGTCTCCAAGGGTCTGTTGCTGCCTCGGGCACCGTATGGTCGTTCTCCTGTGAGTTTAGATTATCGAATCCGACGGAAAAATGATAGTTAATTGTAACGTTCAGGGCCGCCTAATGGCGATGTAACTCTCAAATTGCGTCGAGATTCAATACATCGTCCTCCAGCCGACTTGTCTCCAAGGGTCTATTGCTGCCTCGGGCACCTTATGGTCGTTCTCCTGTGAGTCTAGATTTTCGTATCCGACGCAAAAATGATAGTTAATTGTTACGTTCAGGGCCTTCTAATGACGATGGAACACTCAAATTGCTTCGAGATTCAATACATCCTCCTCCAGCCGATTTCTGTCCAAGGGGTATATTGCTGTCTCGAGCACCGTATGAACTTCTCCTATGAGTAGATTTTCGAATCTGACGCGAAACTGATAGTTAATTGTAAGGTTCAGGGCTTTGTAATGACAATGGAACACTCAAATTGCGTCGAGATTCAATACATCGGCCTCCAGCCGACTTGTCTCCAAGGGGATATCGTTGCCTCGGGCACCACATGGTCCTTCTCCTGTGAGTCTAGATTTTCGAATCCGACGCAAAAATGATAGTGAATTGTAACGTTCAGCGCCTCCTAATGACGATAGAAGACTCAAAATTTCCTCGGCATTCAATACATCGTCCTCCAGCCGATTTGTCTCCAAGGGGATATTGCTGCCTCGGGCACCAAATGGTTCGTCTGCTGTGAGTCTAGATTTTCGAATCCGACGAAAAACTGATAGTTAATTGTAACATTCAGGGCCTCCTAATGACGATGGAACACTCAAATTGCGTTGCGATCCAATACATCGTCCTCCAGCCGTCTTGTCTCCAAGGGTCTAATGCTGCCTCGGGCACTTTATGGTCGTTCTCTTTAAAGTCTAGATTTTCGAATCCGACGCAAAAATCATAGTTAATTGTAACGTTCAGGGCCTTCTAATGGCGATGGAACACTCAAATTGCGTCGAGATTCAATACATCGGCCTCCAGCCGACTTGTCACCAAGGGTCTATTGCTGCCTCGGGCACCTTATGGTCGTTCTCCTGTGAGTCTAGATTTTCGAATCCGACGCAAAAATGATAGTTAATTGTAACGTTCAGGGCCTTGTAATGACGATGGAACACTCAAATTGCGTCGAGATTCAATACATCGTCCTCCAGCCGACTTGTCTCCAAGGGTCTGTTGCTGCCTCGGGCACCGTATGGTCGGTCTCCTGTGAGTTTAGATTATCGAATCCGACGGAAAAATGATAGTTAATTTTAACGTTCAGGGCCTCCTAATGCCGATGGAACACTCAAATTGCGGCGAGATTAATACATCGGCCTCCAGCCGACTTGTCTCCAAGGGTCTATTGCTGCCTCGGGCACCTTATGGTCGTTCTCCTGTGAGTCTAGATTTTCGTATCCGACGCAAAAATGATAGTTAATTGTTACGTTCAGGGCCTTCTAATGACGATGGACACTCAAATTGCGTCGAGATTCAATACATCGGCCTCCAGCCGACTTGTCACCAAGGGTCTATTGCTGCCTCGGGCACCTTATGGTCGTTCTCCTGTGAGTCTAGATTTTCGAATCCGACGCAAAAATGATAGTTAATTGTAACGTTCAGGGCCTTCTAATGACGATGGAACACTCAAATTGCGTCGAGATCCAATACATCGGCCTCCAGCCGACTTGTCTCCAAGGGTCTATTGCTGCCTCGGGCACCTTATGGTCGTTCTCCTGTGAGTCTAGATTTTCGAATCCGACGCAAAAATGATAGTTAATTGTAACGTTCAGGGCCTTCTAATGACGATGGAACACTCAAATTGCGACGAGATTCAATACATCGTCCTCCATCCGACTTGTCTCCAAGGGGATATTGCTGTCTCGGGCACAATATGATCTTTCTCCTGTGAGTCTAGATTTTCGAATCCGACGCAAAAATGATAGTGAATTGTAACGTTCAGCGCCTCCTAATGACGATAGAAGACTCAAATTGCGTCGAGATTCAATATATCGTCCTCCAGCCGATTTGTCTCAAGGGGTTTATTGCTGTCTCGAGCACCGTATGAACTTCTCCTGTGAGTATATTTTCGAATCCGACGCGAAACTGATAGTTAATTGTAAGGTTCAGGGCCTTGTAATGACGATGGAACACTCAAATTGCGTCGAGATTCAATACATCGGCCTCCAGCCGACATGTCTCCAAGGGTCTATTGCTGCCTCGGGCACCTTATGGTCGTTCTCCTGTGAGTCTAGATTTTCGAATCCGACGCAAAAATGATAGTTAATTGTAACGTTCAGGGCCTTCTAATGACGATGGAACACTCAAATTGCGTCGAGATTCAATACATCGTCCTCCAGCCGACTTGTCTCCAAGGGGATATTGCTGTCTCGGGCACAATATGATCCTTCTCCTGTGAGTCTAGATTTTCGAATCCGACGCAAAAATGATAGTGAATTGTAACGTTCACCGCCTCCTAATGACGATAGAAGACTCAAAATGCGTCGGCATTCAATACATCGTCCTCCAGCCGATTTGTCTCCATGGGGATATTGCTGCCTCGGGCACCAAATGGTTCGTCTGCTGTGAGTCTAGATTTTCGAATCCGACGCAAAAATGATAGTTAATTGTAACGTTCAGGGCCTTCCAATGACGATGGAACACTCAAATTGCGACGAGATTCAATACATCGTCCTCCAGCCGACTTGTCTCCAAGGGTCTATTGCTGCCTTGGGCACCTTATGGTCGTTCTCCTGTGAGTCTAGATTTTCGTATCCGACGCAAAAATGATAGTTAATTGTTACGTTCAGGGCCTTCTAATGACGATGGAACACTCAAATTGCGTCGAGATTCAATACATCGGCCTCCAGCCGACTTGTCACCAAGGGTCTATTCCTGCCTCGGGCACCTTATGGTCGTTCTCCTGTGAGTCTAGATTTTCGAATCCGACGCAAAAATGATAGTTAATTGTAACGTTCAGGGCCTTCCAATGACGATGGAACACTCAAATTGCGACGAGATTCAATACATCGTCCTCCAGCCGACTTGTCTCCAAGGGTCTATTGCTGCCTTGGGCACCTTATGGTCGTTCTCCTGTGAGTCTAGATTTTCGTATCCGACGCAAAAATGATAGTTAATTGTAACGTTCAGGGCCTTCTAATGACGATGGAACACTCAAATTGCGTCGAGATTCAATACATCGTCCTCCAGCCGACTTGTCTCCAAGGGGATATTGCTGTCTCGGGCACAATATGATCCTTCTCCTGTGAGTCTAGATTTTCGAATCCAACGCAAAAATGATAGTGAATTGTAACGTTCAGCGCCTCCTAATGACGATAGAAGACTCAAAATGCGTCGGCATTCAATACATCGTCCTCCAGCCGATTTGTCTCCAAGGGGATATTGCTGCCTCGGGCACCAAATGTTTCGTCTGCTGTGAGTCTAGATTTTCGAATCCGACGAAAAACTGATAGTTAATTGTAACATTCAGGGCCTCCTAATGACGATGGAACACTCAAATAGCGTCGCGATCCAATACATCGTCCTCCAGCCGTCTTGTCTCCAAGGGTCTAATGCTGCCTCGGGCACTTTATGGTCGTTCTCTTGTAAGTCTAGATTTACGAATCCGACGCCAAAATGATAGTTAATTGTAACGTTCAGGGCCTTCTAATGACGATGGAACACTCAAATTGCTTCGAGATTCAATACATCGTCCTCCAGCCGATTTCTCTCCAAGGGGTGTATTGCTGTCTCGAGCACCGTATGAACTTCTCCTGTGAGTAGATTTTCGAATCTGACGCGAAACTGATAGTTAATTGTAAGGTTCAGGGCTTTGTAATGACAATGGAACACTCAAATTGCGTCGAGATTCAATACATCGTCCTCCAGCCGACTTGTCTCCAAGGGGATATCGCTGCCTCGGGCACCACATGGTCCTTCTCCTGTGAGTCTAGATTTTCGAATCCGACGCAAAAATGATAGTGAATTGTAACGTTCAGCGCCTCCTAATGACGATAGAAGACTCAAATTGCGACGAGATTCAATACATCGTCCTCCATCCGACTTGTCTCCAAGGGGATATTGCTGTCTCGGGCACAATATGATCTTTCTCCTGTGAGTCTAGATTTTCGAATCCGACGCAAAAATGATAGTGAATTGCAACGTTCAGCGCCTCCTAATGACGATAGAAGACTCAAATTGCGTTGCGATCCAATACATCGTCCTCCAGCCGACTTGTCTCAAAGGGTCTATTGCAGCCTCGGGCACCTTATGGTCGTTCTCCTGTGAGTCTAGATTTTCGAATCCGACGCAAAAATGATAGTTAATTGTAACGTTCAGGGCCTTGTAATGACGATGGAACACTCAAATTGCGTCGAGATTCAATACATCGTCCTCCAGCCGACTTGTCTCCAAGGGTCTGTTGCTGCCTCGGGCACCGTATGGTCGTTCTCCTGTGAGTTTAGATTATCGAATCCCACGGAAAAATGATAGTTAATTTTAACGTTCAGGGCCTCCTAATGCCGATGGAACACTCAAATTGCGTCGAGATTCAATACATCGGCCTCCAGCCGACTTGTCTCCAAGGGTCTATTGCTGCCTCGGGCACCTTATGGTCGTTCTCCTGTGAGTCTAGATTTTCGAATCCGACGCAAAAATGATAGTTAATTGTAACGTTCAGGGCCTTCTAATGACGATGGAACACTCAAATTGCGTCGAGATTCAATACATCGTCCTCCAGCCGACTTGTCTCCAAGGGGATATTGCTGTCTCGGGCACAACATGATCCTTCTCCTGTGAATCTAGATTTTCGAATCCGACGCAAAAATGATAGTGAATTGTAACGTTCAGCGCCTCCTAATGACGATAGAAGACTCAAAATGCGTCGGCATTCAATACATCGTCCTCCAGCCGATTTGTCTCCAAGGGGATATTGCTGCCTCGGGCACCAAATGGTTCGTCTGCTGTGAGTCTAGATTTTCGAATCCGACGAAAAACTGATAGATAATTGTAACATTCAGGGCCTCCTAACGACGATGGAACACTCAAATTGCGTTGCGATCCAATACATCGTCCTCCAGCCGTCTTGTCTCCAAGGGTCTAATGCTGCCTCGGGCACTTTATGGTCGTTCTCTTGTAAGTCTAGATTTTCGAATCCGACGCAAAAATCATAGTTAATTGTAACGTTCAGGGCCTTCTAATGACGATGGAACACTCAAATTGCGTCGAGATTCAATACATCGGCCTCCAGCCGACTTGTCACCAAGGGTCTATTGCTGCCTCGGGCACCTTATGGTCGTTCTCCTGTGAGTCTAGATTTTCGAATCCGACGCAAAAATGATAGTTAATTGTAACGTTCAGGGCCTTCTAATGACGATGGAACACTCAAATTGCGTCGAGGTCCAATACATCGGCCTCCAGCCGACTTGTCTCCAAGGGTCTATTGCTGCCTCGGGCACCTTATGGTCGTTCTCCTGTGAGTCTAGATTTTCGAATCCGACGCAAAAACGATAGTTAATTGTAACGTTCAGGGCCTTCTAATGACGATGGAACACTCAAATTGCGTCGAGATTCAATACATCGTCCTCCAGCCGACTTGTCTCCAAGGGGATATTGCTGTCTCGGGCACAATATGATCTTTCTCCTGTGAGTCTAGATTTTCGAATCCGACGCAAAAATGATAGTGAATTGTAACGTTCAGCGCCTCCTAATGACGATAGAAGACTCAAATTGCGTCGAGATTCAATACATCGTCCTCCAGCAGATTTATCTCCAAGGGGTTTATTGCTGTCTCGAGCACCGTATGAACTTCTCCTGTGAGTAGATTTTCGAATCCGACGCGAAACTGATAGTTAATTGTAAGGTTCAGGGCCTTGTAATGACGATGGAACACTCAAACTGCGTCGAGATTCAATACATCGGCCTCCAGCCGACTTGTCTCCAACGGTCTATTGCTGCCTCGGGCACCTTATGGTCGTTCTCCTGTGAGTTTAGATTTTCGAATCCGACGAAAAACTGATAGTTAATTGTAACATTCAGGACCTCCTAATGACGATGGAACACTCATTTTGCGTCGCGATCCAATACATCGTCCTCCAACCGACTTGTCTCCAAGGGCAATAGCTGCCTCGGGCACCGTATGGTCGTTCCCCTGTGAGTCTAGATTTTCGAATCCGACGCAAAAATCATAGTTAATTGTAACGTTCAGGGCCTTCTAATGACGATGGAACACTCAAATTGCGTCGAGATTCAATACATCGTCCTCCAGCCGACTTGTCTCCAAGGGGATATTGCTGTCTCGGGCACAATATGATCTTTCTCCTGTGAGTCTAGATTTTCGAATCCGACGCAAAAATGATAGTGAATTGTAACGTTCAGCGCCTCATAATGTCGATAGAAGACTCAAATTGCGTCGAGATTCAATACATCGTCCTCCAGCCGATTTCTCTCCAAGGGGTATATTGCGGTCTCGAGCACCGTATGAACTTCTCCTGTGAGTAGATTTTCGAATCCGACGCGAAACTGATAGTTAATTGTAAGGTTCAGGGCTTTGTAATGACAATGGAACACTCAAATTGCGTCGAGATTCAATACATCGGCCTCCAGCCGACTTGTCTCCAAGGGGATATCGCTGCCTCGGGCACCACATGGTCCTTCTCCTGTGAGTCTAGATTTTCGAATCCGACGCAAAAATGATAGTGAATTGTAACGTTCAGCGCCTCCTAATGACGATAGAAGACTCAAATTGCGTTGCGATCCAATACATCGCCCACCAGCCGACTTGTCTCCAAGGGTCTATTGCTGCCTCTGGCACCTTATGGTCGTTCTCCTGTCAGTCTAGATTTTCGAATCCGACGCAAAAATGATAGTTAATTGTAACGTTCAGGGCCGCCTAATGGCGATGGAACACTCAAATTGCGTCGAGATTCAATACATCGTCCTCCAGCCGACTTGTCTCCAAGGGTCTGTTGCTGCCTCGGGCACCGTATGGTCGTTCTCCTGTGAGTTTAGATTATCGAATCCGACGGAAAAATGATAGTTAATTGTAACGTTCAGGGCCGCCTAATGGCGATGTAACTCTCAAATTGCGTCGAGATTCAATACATCGTCCTCCAGCCGACTTGTCTCCAAGGGTCTATTGCTGCCTCGGGCACCTTATGGTCGTTCTCCTGTGAGTCTAGATTTTCGTATCCGACGCAAAAATGATAGTTAATTGTTACGTTCAGGGCCTTCTAATGACGATGGAACACTCAAATTGCTTCGAGATTCAATACATCCTCCTCCAGCCGATTTCTGTCCAAGGGGTATATTGCTGTCTCGAGCACCGTATGAACTTCTCCTATGAGTAGATTTTCGAATCTGACGCGAAACTGATAGTTAATTGTAAGGTTCAGGGCTTTGTAATGACAATGGAACACTCAAATTGCGTCGAGATTCAATACATCGGCCTCCAGCCGACTTGTCTCCAAGGGGATATCGCTGCCTCGGGCACCACATGGTCCTTCTCCTGTGAGTCTAGATTTTCGAATCCGACGCAAAAATGATAGTGAATTGTAACGTTCAGCGCCTCCTAATGACGATAGAAGACTCAAAATTTCCTCGGCATTCAATACATCGTCCTCCAGCCGATTTGTCTCCAAGGGGATATTGCTGCCTCGGGCACCAAATGGTTCGTCTGCTGTGAGTCTAGATTTTCGAATCCGACGAAAAACTGATAGTTAATTGTAACATTCAGGGCCTCCTAATGACGATGGAACACTCAAATTGCGTTGCGATCCAATACATCGTCCTCCAGCCGTCTTGTCTCCAAGGGTCTAATGCTGCCTCGGGCACTTTATGGTCGTTCTCTTTAAAGTCTAGATTTTCGAATCCGACGCAAAAATCATAGTTAATTGTAACGTTCAGGGCCTTCTAATGGCGATGGAACACTCAAATTGCGTCGAGATTCAATACATCGGCCTCCAGCCGACTTGTCACCAAGGGTCTATTGCTGCCTCGGGCACCTTATGGTCGTTCTCCTGTGAGTCTAGATTTTCGAATCCGACGCAAAAATGATAGTTAATTGTAACGTTCAGGGCCTTGTAATGACGATGGAACACTCAAATTGCGTCGAGATTCAATACATCGTCCTCCAGCCGACTTGTCTCCAAGGGTCTGTTGCTGCCTCGGGCACCGTATGGTCGGTCTCCTGTGAGTTTAGATTATCGAATCCGACGGAAAAATGATAGTTAATTTTAACGTTCAGGGCCTCCTAATGCCGATGGAACACTCAAATTGCGGCGAGATTAATACATCGGCCTCCAGCCGACTTGTCTCCAAGGGTCAATTGCTGCCTCGGGCACCTTATGGTCGTTCTCCCGTGAGTCTAGATTTTCGAATCCGACGCAAAAATGATAGTTAATTGTAACGTTCAGGGCCTTCTAATGACGATGGAACACTCAAATTGCGTCGCGATCCAATACATAGTCCTCCAGCCGTCTTGTCTCCAAGGGTCTAATGCTGCCTCGGGCACTTTATGGTCGTTCTCTTGTAAGTCTAGATTTACGAATCCGACGCCAAAATGATAGTTAATTGTAACGTTCAGGGCCGCCTAATGACGATGGAACTCTCAAATTGCGTCAAGATTCAATACATCGTCCTCCAGCCGACTTGTCTCCAAGGGTCTATTGCTGCCTCGGGCACCTTATGGTCGTTCTCCTGTGAGTCTAGATTTTCGTATCCGACGCAAAAATGATAGTTAATTGTTACGTTCAGGGCCTTCTAATGACGATGGACACTCAAATTGCGTCGAGATTCAATACATCGGCCTCCAGCCGACTTGTCACCAAGGGTCTATTGCTGCCTCGGGCACCTTATGGTCGTTCTCCTGTGAGTCTAGATTTTCGAATCCGACGCAAAAATGATAGTTAATTGTAACGTTCAGGGCCTTCTAATGACGATGGAACACTCAAATTGCGTCGAGATCCAATACATCGGCCTCCAGCCGACTTGTCTCCAAGGGTCTATTGCTGCCTCGGGCACCTTATGGTCGTTCTCCTGTGAGTCTAGATTTTCGAATCCGACGCAAAAATGATAGTTAATTGTAACGTTCAGGGCCTTCTAATGACGATGGAACACTCAAATTGCGACGAGATTCAATACATCGTCCTCCATCCGACTTGTCTCCAAGGGGATATTGCTGTCTCGGGCACAATATGATCTTTCTCCTGTGACTCTAGATTTTCGAATCCGATGCAAAAATGATAGTGAATTGTAACGTTCAGCGCCTCCTAATGACGATAGAAGACTCAAATTGCGTCGAGATTCAATATATCGTCCTCCAGCCGATTTGTCTCAAGGGGTTTATTGCTGTCTCGAGCACCGTATGAACTTCTCCTGTGAGTAGATTTTCGAATCCGACGCGAAACTGATAGTTAATTGTAAGGTTCAGGGCCTTGTAATGACGATGGAACACTCAAATTGCGTCGAGATTCAATACATCGGCCTCCAGCCGACATGTCTCCAAGGGTCTATTGCTGCCTCGGGCACCTTATGGTCGTTCTCCTGTGAGTCTAGATTTTCGAATCCGACGCAAAAATGATAGTTAATTGTAACGTTCAGGGCCTTCTAATGACGATGGAACACTCAAATTGCGTCGAGATTCAGTACATCGTCCTCCAGCCGACTTGTCTCCAAGGGGATATTGCTGTCTCGGGCACAATATGATCCTTCTCCTGTGAGTCTAGATTTTCGAATCCGACGCAAAAATGATAGTGAATTGTAACGTTCACCGCCTCCTAATGACGATAGAAGACTCAAAATGCGTCGGCATTCAATACATCGTCCTCCAGCCGATTTGTCTCCATGGGGATATTGCTGCCTCGGGCACCAAATGGTTCGTCTGCTGTGAGTCTAGATTTTCGAATCCGACTCAAAAATGATAGTTAATTGTAACGTTCAGGGCCTTCCAATGACGATGGAACACTCAAATTGCGACGAGATTCAATACATCGTCCTCCAGCCGACTTGTCTCCAAGGGTCTATTGCTGCCTTGGGCACCTTATGGTCGTTCTCCTGTGAGTCTAGATTTTCGTATCCGACGCAAAAATGATAGTTAATTGTTACGTTCAGGGCCTTCTAATGACGATGGAACACTCAAATTGCGTCGAGATTCAATACATCGGCCTCCAGCCGACTTGTCACCAAGGGTCTATTCCTGCCTCGGGCACCTTATGGTCGTTCTCCTGTGAGTCTAGATTTTCGAATCCGACGCAAAAATGATAGTTAATTGTAACGTTCAGGGCCTTCTAATGACGATAGAACACTCAAATTGCGACGAGATTCAATACATCGTCCTCCATCCGACTTGTCTCCAAGGGGATATTGCTGTCTCGGGCACAATATGATCTTTCTCCTGTGAGTCTAGATTTTCGAATCCGACGCAAAAATGATAGTGAATTGTAACGTTCAGCGCCTCCTAATGACGATAGAAGACTCAAATTGCGTCGAGATTCAATATATCGTCCTCCAGCCGATTTGTCTCAAGGGGTTAATTGCTGTCTCGAGCACCGTATGAACTTCTCCTGTGAGTAGATTTTCGAATCCGACGCGAAACTGATAGTTAATTGTAAGGTACAGGGCCTTGTAATGACGATGGAACACTCAAATTGCGTCGAGATTCAATACATCGGCCTCCAGCCGACATGTCTCCAAGGGTCTATTGCTGCCTCGGGCACCTTATGGTCGTTCTCCTGTGAGTCTAGATTTTCGAATCCGACGCAAAAATGATAGTTAATTGTAACGTTCAGGGCCTTCTAATGACGATGGAACACTCAAATTGCGTCGAGATTCAATACATCGTCCTCCAGCCGACTTGTCTCCAAGGGGATATTGCTGTCTCGGGCACAATATGATCCTTCTCCTGTGAGTCTAGATTTTCGAATCCGACGCAAAAATGATAGTGAATTGTAACGTTCACCGCCTCCTAATGACGATAGAAGACTCAAAATGCGTCGGCATTCAATACATCGTCCTCCAGCCGATTTGTCTCCATGGGGATATTGCTGCCTCGGGCACCAAATGGTTCGTCTGCTGTGAGTCTAGATTTTCGAATCCGACGCAAAAATGATAGTTAATTGTAACGTTCAGGGCCTTCTAATGACGATGGAACACTCAAATTGCGACGAGATTCAATACATCGTCCTCCAGCCGACTTGTCTCCAAGGGTCTATTGCTGCCTTGGGCACCTTATGGTCGTTCTCCTGTGAGTCTAGATTTTCGTATCCGACGCAAAAATGATAGTTAATTGTTACGTTCAGGGCCTTCTAATGACGATGGAACACTCAAATTGCGTCGAGATTCAATACATCGGCCTCCAGCCGACTTGTCACCAAGGGTCTATTGCTGCCTCGGGCACCTTATGGTCGTTCTCCTGTGAGTCTAGATTTTCGAATCCGACGCAAAAATGATAGTTAATTGTAACGTTCAGGGCCTTCTAATGACGATGGAACACTCAAATTGCGACGAGATTCAATACATCGTCCTCCATCCGACTTGTCTCCAAGGGATATTGCTGTCTCGGGCACAATATGATCTTTCTCCTGTGAGTCTAGATTTTCGAATCCGACGCAAAAATGATAGTGAATTGTAACGTTCAGCGCCTCCAAATGACGATAGAAGACTCAAATTGCGTCGAGATTCAATAAATCGTCCTCCAGCCGATTTGTCTCCAAGGGGTTTATTGCTGTCTCGAGCACCGTATGAACTTCTCCTGTGAGTAGATTTTCGAATCCGACGCGAAACTGATAGTTAATTGTAAGGTTCAGGGCCTTGTAATGACGATGGAACACTCAAATTGCGTCGAGATACAATACATCGTCCTCCAGCCGACTTGTCTCCAAGGGTCTGTTGCTGCCTCGGGCACCTTATGGTCGTTCTCCTGTGAGTTTAGATTATCGAATCCGACGGAAAAATGATAGTTAATTTTAACGTTCAGGGTCTTCTAATGACGATGGAACACTCAAATTGCGTCGAGATTCAATACATCGTCCTCCAGCCGACTTGTCTCCAAGGGGATATTGCTGCCTCGGGCACCACATGGTCCTTCTCCTGTGAGTCTAGATTTTCGAATCCGACGCAAAATGATAGTGAATTGTAACGTTCACCGCCTCCTAATGACGATAGAAGACTCAAATTGCGTCGCGATTCAATACATCGTCCTCCAGCCGACTTGTCTCCAAGGGTCTATTGCTGCCTCGGGCACCTTATGGTCGTTCTCCTGGGAGTCTAGATTTTGGAATCCGACGCAAAAATGATAGTTAATTGTAACGTTCAGGGCCTTGTAATGACGATGGAACACTCAAATTGCGTCGAGATTCAATACATCGTCCTCCAGCCGACTTGTCTCCAAGGGTCTGTTGCTGCCTCGGGCACCTTATGGTCGTTCTCCTGTGAGTTTAGATTATCGAATCCGACGGAAAAATGATAGTTAATTTTAACGTTCAGGGCCTTCTAATGACGATGGAACACTCAAATTGCGTCGAGATTCAATACATCGTCCTCCAGCCGACTTGTCTCCAAGGGGATATTGCTGTCTCGGGCACAATATGATCTTTCTCCTGTGAGTCTAGATTTTCGAATCCGACGCAAAAATGATAGTGAATTGTAACGTTGAGCGCCTCCTAATGACGATAGAAGACTCAAATTGCGTCGAGATTCAATACATCGTCCTCCAGCCGATTTCTCTCCAAGGGGTATATTGCTGTCACGAGCACCGTATGAACTTCTCCTGTGAGTAGATTTTCGAATCCGACGCGAAACTGATAGTTAATTGTAAGCTTCAGGGCTTTGTAATGACAATGGAACACTCAAATTGCGTCGGGATTCAATACATCGGCCTCCAGCCGACTTGTCTCCAAGGGGATATCGCTGCCTCGGGCACCACATGGTCCTTCTCCTGTGAGTCTAGATTTTCGAATCCGACGCAAAAATGATAGTCAATTGTAACGTTCACCCCCTCCTAATGACAATAGAAGACTCAAATTGCGTCGCGATCCAATACATCGACCCCCAGCCGACTTGTCTCCAAGGGTCTATTGCTGCCTCGGGCACCTTATGGTCGTTCTCCTGTGAGTCTAGATTTTCGAATCCGACTCAAAAACTATACTTAATTGTAACGTTCAGGGCCTTGTAATGACGATGGAACACTCAAATTGCGTCGAGATTCAATACATCGTCCTCCAGCCGACTTGTCTCCTAGGGGATATTGCTGTCTCGGGCACAATATGATCCTTCTCCTGTGAGTCTAGATTTTCGAATCCGACGCAAAAATGATAGTGAACTGTAACGTTCAGCGCCTCCTAATGACGATAGAAGACTCAAAATGCGTCGGCATTCAATACATCGTCCTCCAGCCGATTTGTCTCCAAGGGGATATTGCTGCCTCGGGCACCAAATGGGTCGTCTGCTGTGAGTCTAGATTTTCGAATCCGACGAAAAACTGATAGTTAATTGTAACATTCAGGGCCTCCTAATGACGATGGAACACTCAAATTGCGTCGCGATCCAATACATCGTCCTCCAGCCGACTTGTCTCCAAGGGTCTAATGCTGCCTCGGGCACTTTATGGTCGTTCTC
This sequence comes from Schistocerca americana, assembly GCF_021461395.2. NCBI lineage: Eukaryota > Metazoa > Arthropoda > Insecta > Orthoptera > Acrididae > Schistocerca > Schistocerca americana. The sequence continues at coordinate 83,221 of NW_025725992.1, read as the reverse complement.
TTGTAAGTCTAGATTTACGAATCCGACGCCAAAATGATAGTTAATTGTAACGTTCAGGGCCGCCTAATGACGATGGAACTCTCAAATTGCGTCGAGATTCAATACATCGTCCTCCAGCCGACTTGTCTCCAAGGGTCTAATGCTGCCTCGGGCACCTTATGGTCGTTCTCTTGTAAGTCTAGATTTTCGAATCCGACGCAAAAATGATAGTTAATTGTAACGTTCATGGCCTCCTAATGCCGATGGAACTCTCAAATTGCGTCGAGATTCAATACATCGGCCTCCAGCGGACTTGCCTCCAAGGGGATATTACTGTCTCGAGCACCGTATGAACTTCTCCAGTGAGTAGATTTTCGAATCCGACGCAAAAATGATAGTTAATTGTAACGTTCGGGGCCATGTAATGACGATAGAAGACTCAAATTGCGTCGAGATTCAATACATCGTCCTCCAGCCGATTTGTCTCCAAGGGGTATATTGCTGTCTCGAGCACCGTATGAACTTCTTCTGTGAGTAGATTTTCGAATCCGACGCGAAACTGATAGTTAATTGTAAGGTTCAGGGCCTTGTAATGACGATGGAACACTCAAATTGCGTCGAGATTCAACACATCGGCCTCCAGCCGACTTGTCTCCAAGGGTCTATTGCTGCCTCGGGCACCTTATGGTCGTTCGCCTGTGAGTCTAGATTTTCGAATCCGACGCAAAAATGATAGTTAATTGTAACGTTAAGGGCCTTGTAATGACGATGGAACACTCAAATTGCTTCGAGATTCAATACATCGTCCTCCAGCCGACTTGTCTCCAAGGGTCTGTTGCTGCCTCGGGCACCGTGTGATCGTTCTCCTGTGAGTTTAGATTATCGAATCCGACGGAAAAATGATAGTGAATTGTAACGTTCAGCGCCTCCTAATGATATAAGACTCAAAATGTGTCGGCATTCAATACATCGTCCTCCAGCCGATTTGTCTCCAAGGGGATATTGCTGCCTCGGGCACCAAATGGTTCGTTTGCTGTGGGTCTAGATTTTCGAATCCGACGAAAAACTGATAGTTAATTGTAACATTTAGGGCCTCCTAATGACGATGGACACTCAAATTGCGTCGCGATCCAATACATCTCCAGCCGACTTGTCTCCAAGGGTCTAATGCTGCTTCGGGCACTTTATGGTCGTTTTCTTGTATGTCTAGATTTACGAATCCGACGCCAAAATGATAGTTAATTGTAACGTTCAGGGCCGCCTAATGACGATGGAACTCTCAAATTGCGTCGAGATTCAATACATCGTCCTCCAGCCGACTTGTCTCCAAGGGTCTATTGCTGCCTCGGGCACCTTAAGGTCGTTCTCCTGTAAGTCTAGATTTTCGTATCCGACGCAAAAATGATAGTTAATTGTAACGTTCAGGGCCTTCTAATGACGATGGAACACTCAAATTGCGTCGAGATTCAATACATCGGCCTCCAGCCGACTTGTCACCAAGGGTCTATTGCTGCCTCGGGCACCTTATGGTCGTTCTCCTGTGAGTCTAGATTTTCGAATCCGACGCAAAAATGATAGTTAATTGTAACGTTCAGGGCCTTCTAATGACGATGGAACACTCAAATTGCGTCGAGATCCAATACATCGGCCTCCAGCCGACTTGTCTCCAAGGGTCTATTGCTGCCTCGGGCACCTTATGGTCGTTCTCCTGTGAGTCTAGATTTTCGAATCCGACGCAAAAATCATAGTTAATTGTAACGTTCAGGGCCTTCTAATGACGATGGAACACTCAAATTGCGTCCAGATTCAATACATCGTCCTCCAGCCGACTTGTCTCCAAGGGGATATTGCTGTCTCGGGCACAATATGATCTTTCTCCTGTGAGTCTAGATTTTCGAATCCGACGCAAAAATGATAGTGAATTGTAACGTTCAGCGCCTCCTAATGACGATAGAAGACTCAAATTGCGTCGAGATTCAATACATCGTCCTCCAGCCGATTTGTCTCCAAGGGGTATATTGCTGTCTCGAGCACCGTATGAACTTCTCCTGTGAGTAGATTTTCGAATCCGACGCGAAACTGATAGTTAATTGTAAGGTTCAGGGACTTGTAATGACGATGGAACACTCAAATTGCGTCGAGATTCAATACATCGGCCTCCAGCCGACTTGTCTCCATCGGTCTATTTCTGCCTCGGGCACCTTATGGTCGTTCTCCTGTGAGTTTAGATTTTCGAATCCGACGAAAAACTGATAGTTAATTGTAACATTAAGGGCCTCCTAATGACGATGGAACACTCAAATTGCGTCGCGATCCAATACATCGTCCGCCAGCCGACTTGTCTCCAAGGGTCAATAGCTGCCTCGGGCACCATATGGTCGTTCCCCTGTGAGTCTAGAATTTCGAATCCGACGCAAAAATCATAGTTAATTGTAACGTTCAGGGCCTTCTAATGACGATGGAACACTCAAATTGTGTCGAGATTCAATACATCGGCCTCCAGCCGACTTTTCTCCAAGGGTCTATTGCTGCCTCGGGCACCTTATGGTCGTTCTCCTGTGAGTCTAGATTTTCGAATCCGACGCAAAAATGATAGTGAATTGTAACGTTCAGCGCCTCCTAATGACGATAGAAGACTCAAATTGCGTCGAGATTCAATACATCGTCCTCCAGCCGATTTGTCTCCAAGGGGTATATTGCTGTCTCGAGCACCGTATGAACTTCTCCTGTGAGTAGATTTTCGAATCCGACGCGAAACTGATAATTAATTGAGGGTTCAGGGCTTTGTAATGACGATGGAACACTCAAATTGCGTCGAGATTCAATACATCGGCCCCCAGCCGACTTGTCTCCAAGGGTCTAAAGCTGCCTCGGGCACTTTATGGTCGTTCTCTTGTAAGTCTAGATTTACGAATCCGACGCCAAAATGATAGTTAATTGTAACGTTCAGGGCCTTCTAATGACGATGAAACACTCAAATTGCGTGGAGATTCAATACATCGGCCTCCAGCCGACTTGTAACCAAGGGTCTATTGCTGCCTCGGGCACCTTATGGTCGTTCTCCTGTGAGTCTAGATTTTCGAATCCGACGCAAAAATGATAGTTAATTGTAACGTTCAGGGCCTTCTAATGACGATGGAACACTGAAATTGCGTCGAGATTCAATACATCGTCCTCCAGCCGACTTGTCTCCAAGGGGATATCGCTGCCTCGGGCACCTTATGGTCGTTCTCCTGTGAGTCTAGATTTTCGAATCCGACGCAAAAATGATAGTTAATTGTAACGTTGAGGGCCTTCTAATGACGATGGAACACTGAAATTGCGTCGAGATTCAATACATCGTCCTCCAGCCGACTTGTCTCCAAGGGGATATTGCTGTCTCGGGCACAATATGATCCTTCTCCTGTGAGTCTAGATTTTCGAATCCGACGCAAAAATGATAGTGAATTGTAACGTTCAGCGCCTCCTAATGACGACAGGAGACTCAAAATGCGTCGGCATTTAATACATCGTCCGCCAGCCGATTTGTCACCAAGGGTCTATTGCTGCCTCGGGCACCTTATGGTCGTTCTCCTGTGAGTCTAGATTTTCGAATCCGACGCAAAAATGATAGTTAATTGTAACGTTCAGGGCCTTCTAATGACGATGGAACACTCAAATTGCGTCGAGATCCAATACATCGGCCTCCAGCCGACTTGTCTCCAAGGGTCTATTGCTGCCTCGGGTACCTTATGGTCGTTCTCCTGTGAGTCTAGATTTTCGAATCCGACGCAAAAATGATAGTTAAATGTAACGTTCAGGGCCTTCTAATGACGATGGAACACTCAAATTGCGTCGAGATTAAATACATCGTCCTCCAGCCGATTTGTCTCCAAGGGGTATATTGCTGTCTCGAGCACCGTAAGAACTTCTCCTGTGAGTAGATTTTCGAATCCGACGCGAAACTGATAGTTAATTGTAAGGTTCGGGGCTTTGTAATGCCGATGGAACACTCAAATTGCGTCGAGATTCAATACATCGGCCTCCAGGCGACTTGTCTCCAAGGGGAAATCGCTGCCTCGGGCACCACATGGTCCTTCTCCTGTGAGTCTACATTTTCGAATTCGACGCAAGAATGATAGTGAATTGTAACGTTCAGCGCCTCCTAATGACGATAGAAGACTCAAGTTGCGTCGCGATCCAATACATCGTACTCCAGCCGACTTGTCTCCAAGGGTCTATCGCTGCCTCGGGCACCTTATGGTCGTTCTCCTGTGAGTCTATATTTTCGAATCCGACGCAAAAATGATAGTTAATTGTAACGTTCAGGGCCTTGTAATGACGATGGAACACTCAAATTGCGTCGAGATTCAGTACATCGTCCTCCAGCCGACTTGTCTCCAAGGGGCTGTTGCTGCCTCGGGCACCGTATGGTCGTTCTCCTGTGAGTTTAAATTATCGAATCCGACGGTAAAATGATATTTAATTTTAACGTTCAGGGCCTCCTAATGCCGATGGAACACTCAAATTGCGTCGAGATTCAATACATCGGCCTCCAGCCGACTTGTCTCCAAGGGTCTATTGCTGCCTCGGGCACCTTATGGTCGTTCTCCTGTGAGTCTAGATTTTCGAATCCGACGCAAAGATGATAGTTAATTGTAACGTTCAGGGCCTTCTAATGACGATGGAACACTCAAATTGCGTGGAGATTCAATACATCGTCCTCCAGCCGACTTGTCTCCAAGGGGATATTGCTGTCTCGGGCACAATATGATCCTTCTCCTGTGAGTCTAAATTTTCGAATCCGACGCAAAAATGATAGTGAATTGTAACGTTCAGCGCCTCCTAATGATAGAAGACTCAAAATGTGTCGGCATTCAATACATCGTCCTCCAGCCGATTTGTCTCCAAGGGGATATTGCTGCCTCGGGCACCAAATGGTTCGTCTGCTGTGGGTCTAGATTTTCGAATCCGACGAAAAACTGATAGTTAATTGTAACATTCAGGGCCTCCTAATGACGATGGAGCACTCAAATTGCGTCGCGATCCAATACATCGTCCTCCAGCCGACTTGTCTCCAAGGGTCTAATGCTGCCTCGGGACTTTATGGTCGTTCTCTTGTAAGTCTAGATTTACGAATTCGACGCCAAAATGATAGTTAATTGTAACGTTCAGGGCCGCCTAATGACGATGGAACTCTCAAATTGCGTCGAGATTCAATACATCGTCCTCCAGCCGACTTGTCTCCAAGGGTCTATTGCTGCCTCGGGCACCTTATGGTCGTTCTCCTGTGAGTCTAGATTTTCGTATCCGACGCAAAAATTATAGTTAATTGAAACGTTCAGGGCCTTCTAATGACGATGGAACACTCAAATTGCGTCGAGATTCAATACATCGGCCTCCAGCCGACTTGTCACCAAGGGTCTATTGCTGCCTCGGGCACCTTATGGTCGTTCTCCTGTGAGTCTAGATTTTCGAATCCGACGCAAAAATGATAGTGAATTGTAACGTTCAGCGCTTCCTAATGACGACAGGAGACTCAAAATGCGTCGGCATTCAATACATCGTCCTCCAGCCGATTTGTCTCCAAGGGGATATTGCTGCCTCGGGCACCAAATGGTTCGTCTGCTGTGGGTCTAGATTTTCGAATCCGACGAAAAACTGATAGTTAATTGTAACATTCAGGGCCTCCTAATGACGATGGAACACTCAAATTGCGTCGCGATCCAATACATCGTCCTCCAGCCGACTTGTCTCCAAGGGTCAATAGCTGCCTCGGGCACTTTATGGTCGTACTCCTGTGAGTCTAGATTTTCGAATCCGACGCAAAAATCATAGTTAATTGTAACGTTCAGGGCCTTCTAATGACGATGGAACACTCAAATTGCGTCGAGATCCAATACATCGTCCTCCAGCCGACTTGTCTCCAAGGGTCAATAGCTGCCTCGGGCACTTTATGGTCGTTCTCCTGTGAGTCTAGATTTTCGAATCCGACGCAAAAATCATAGTTAATTGTAACGTTCAGGGCCTTCTAATGACGATGGAACACTCAAATTGCGTCGAGATTCAATACATCGTCCTCCAGCCGACTTGTCTCCAAGGGGATATTGCTGTCTCGGGCACAATATGATCTTTCTCCTGTGAGTCTAGATTTTCGAATCCGACGCAAAAATGATAGTGAATTGTATCGTTCAGCGCCTCCTAATGACGATAGAAGACTCAAATTGCGTCGAGATTCAATACATCGTCCTCCAGCCGATTTGTCTCCAAGGGATATATTGCTGTCTCGAGCACCGTATGAACTTCTCCTGTGAGTAGATTTTCGAATCCGACGCGAAACTGATAGTTAATTGTAAGGTTCAGGGCCTTGTAATGACGATGGAACACTCAAATTGCGTCGAGATTCAATACATCGTCCTCCAGCCGACTTGTCTCCAAGGGGATATCGCTGCCTCGGGCACCTTATGGTCGTTCTCTTGTAAGTCTAGATTTTCGAATCCGACGCAAAAATGATAGTTAATTGTAACGTTCATGGTCTCCTAATGCCGATGGAACTCTCAAATTGCGTCGAGATTCAATACATCGGCCTCCAGCGGACTTGCCTCCAAGGGGATATTACTGTCTCGAGCACAGTATGAACTTCTCCTGTGAGTAGATTTTCGAATCCGACGCAAAAATGATAGTTAATTGTAACGTTCGGGGCCATGTAATGACGATAGAAGACTCAAATTGCGTCGAGATTCAATACATCGTCCTCCAGCCGATTTGTCTCCAAGGGGTATATTGCTGTCTCGAGCACCGTATGAACTTCTTCTGTGAGTAGATTTTCGAATCCGACGCGAAACTGATAGTTAATTGTAAGGTTCAGGGCCTTCTAATGACGATGGAACACTCAAATTGCGTCGAGATCCAATACATCGGCCTCCAGCCGACTTGTCTCCAAGGGTCTATTGCTGCCTATGGCACCTTATGGTCGTTCTCCTGTGAGTCTAGATTTTCGAATTCGACGCAAAAATGATAGTTAAATGTAACGTTCAGGGCCTTCTAATGACGATGGAACACTCAAATTGCGTCGAGATTAAATACATCGTCCTCCAGCCGATTTGTCTCCAAGGGGTATATTGCTGTCTCGAGCACCGTAAGAACTTCTCCTGTGAGTAGATTTTCGAATCCGACGCGAAACTGATAGTTAATTGTAAGGTTCGGGGCTTTGTAATGCCGATGGAACACTCAAATTGCGTCGAGATTCAATACATCGGCCTCCAGGCGACTTGTCTCCAAGGGGAAATCGCTGCCTCGGGCACCACATGGTCCTTCTCCTGTGAGTCTACATTTTCGAATTCGACGCAAGAATGATAGTGAATTGTAACGTTCAGCGCCTCCTAATGACGATAGAAGACTCAAGTTGCGGCGCGATCCAATACATCGTACTCCAGCCGACTTGTCTCCAAGGGTCTATCGCTGCCTCGGGCACCTTATGGTCGTTCTCCTGTGAGTCTATATTTTCGAATCCGACGCAAAAATGATAGTTAATTGTAACGTTCAGGGCCTTGTAATGACGATGGAACACTCAAATTGCGTCGAGATTCAGTACATCGTCCTCCAGCCGACTTGTCTCCAAGGGGCTGTTGCTGCCTCGGGCACCGTATGGTCGTTCTCCTGTGAGTTTAAATTATCGAATCCGACGGTAAAATGATATTTAATTTTAACGTTCAGGGCCTCCTAATGCCGATGGAACACTCAAATTGCGTCGAGATTCAATACATCGGCCTCCAGCCGACTTGTCTCCAAGGGTCTATTGCTGCCTCGGGCACCTTATGGTCGTTCTCCTGTGAGTCTAGATTTTCGAATCCGACGCAAAGATGATAGTTAATTGTAACGTTCAGGGCCTTCTAATGACGATGGAACACTCAAATTGCGTGGAGATTCAATACATCGTCCTCCAGCCGACTTGTCTCCAAGGGGATATTGCTGTCTCGGGCACAATATGATCCTTCTCCTGTGAGTCTAAATTTTCGAATCCGACGCAAAAATGATAGTGAATTGTAACGTTCAGCGCCTCCTGATGATAGAAGACTCAAAATGTGTCGGCATTCAATACATCGTCCTCCAGCCGATTTGTCTCCAAGGGGATATTGCTGCCTCGGGCACCAAATGGTTCGTCTGCTGTGGGTCTAGATTTTCGAATCCGACGAAAAACTGATAGTTAATTGTAACATTCAGGGCCTCCTAATGACGATGGAGCACTCAAATTGCGTCGCGATCCAATACATCGTCCTCCAGCCGACTTGTCTCCAAGGGTCTAATGCTGCCTCGGGACTTTATGGTCGTTCTCTTGTAAGTCTAGATTTACGAATTCGACGCCAAAATGATAGTTAATTGTAACGTTCAGGGCCGCCTAATGACGATGGAACTCTCAAATTGCGTCGAGATTCAATACATCGTCCTCCAGCCGACTTGTCTCCAAGGGTCTATTGCTGCCTCGGGCACCTTATGGTCGTTCTCCTGTGAGTCTAGATTTTCGTATCCGACGCAAAAATTATAGTTAATTGAAACGTTCAGGGCCTTCTAATGACGATGGAACACTCAAATTGCGTCGAGATTCAATACATCGGCCTCCAGCCGACTTGTCACCAAGGGTCTATTGCTGCCTCGGGCACCTTATGGTCGTTCTCCTGTGAGTCTAGATTTTCGAATCCGACGCAAAAATGATAGTGAATTGTAACGTTCAGCGCTTCCTAATGACGACAGGAGACTCAAAATGAGTCGGCATTCAATACATCGTCCTCCAGCCGATTTGTCTCCAAGGGGATATTGCTGCCTCGGGCACCAAATGGTTCGTCTGCTGTGGGTCTAGATTTTCGAATCCGACGAAAAACTGATAGTTAATTGTAACATTCAGGGCCTCCTAATGACGATGGAACACTCAAATTGCGTCGCGATCCAATACATCGTCCTCCAGCCGACTTGTCTCCAAGGGTCAATAGCTGCCTCGGGCACTTTATGGTCGTTCTCCTGTGAGTCTAGATTTTCGAATCCGACGCAAAAATCATAGTTAATTGTAACGTTCAGGGCCTTCTAATGACGATGGAACACTCAAATTGCGTCGAGATCCAATACATCGGCCTCCAGCCGACTTGTCTCCAAGGGTCTATTGCTGCCTCGGGCACCTTATGGTCGTTCTCCTGTGAGTCTAGATTTTCGAATCCGACGCAAAAATCATAGTTAATTGTAACGTTCAGGGCCTTTTAATGACGATGGAACACTCAAATTGCGTCGAGATTCAATACATCGTCCTCCAGCCGACTTGTCTCCAAGGGGATATTGCTGTCTCGGGCACAATATGATCTTTCTCCTGTGAGTCTAGATTTTCGAATCCGACGCAAAAATGATAGTGAATTGTATCGTTCAGCGCCTCCTAATGACGATAGAAGACTCAAATTGCGTCGAGATTCAATACATCGTCCTCCAGCCGATTTGTCTCCAAGGGATATATTGCTGTCTCGAGCACCGTATGAACTTCTCCTGTGAGTAGATTTTCGAATCCGACGCGAAACTGATAGTTAATTGTAAGGCTCAGGGCCTTGTAATGACGATGGAACACTCAAATTGCGTCGAGATTCAATACATCGTCCTCCAGCCGACTTGTCTCCAAGGGTCTATTGCTGCCTCGGGCACCTTATGGTCGTTCTCCTGTGAGTCTAGATTTTCGAATCCGACGCAAAAATGATAGTTAATTGTAACGTTCAGGGCCTTGTAATGACGATGGAACACTCAAATTGCGTCGAGATTCAATACATCGTCCTCCAGCCGACTTGTCTCCAAGGGGCTGTTGCTGCCTCGGGCACCGTATGGTCGTTCTCCTGTGAGTTTAAATTATCGAATCCGACGGAAAAATGATATTTAATTTTAACGTTCAGGGCCTCCTAATGCCGATGGAACACTCAAATTGCGTCGAGATTCAATACATCGGCCTCCAGCCGACTTGTCACCAAGGGTCTATTGCTGCCTCGGGCACCTTATGGTCGTTCTCCTGTGAGTCTAGATTTTCGAATCCGACGCAAAAATGATAGTGAATTGTAACGTTCAGCGCCTCCTAATGACGACAGGAGACTCAAAATGGGTCGGCATTCAATACATCGTCCTCCAGCCGATTTGTCTCCAAGGGGATATTGCTGCCTCGGGCACCAAATAGTTCGTCTGCTGTGGGTCTAGATTTTCGAATCCGACGAAAAACTGATAGTTAATTGTCACATTCAGGGCCTCCTAATGACGATGGAACACTCAAATTTCGTCGCGATCCAATACATCGTCCTCCAGCCGACTTGTCTCCAAGGGTCAATAGCTGCCTCGGGCACTTTATGGTCGTTCTCCTGTGAGTCTAGATTTTCGAATCCGACGCAAAAATCATAGTTAATTGTAACGTTCAGGGCCTTCTAATGACGATGGAACACTCAAATTGCGTCGAGATCCAATACATCGGCCTCCAGCCGACTTGTCTCCAAGGGTCTATTGCTGCCTCGGGCACCTTATGGTCGTTCTCCTGTGAGTCTAGATTTTCGAATCCGACGCAAAAATGATAGTGAATTGTATCGTTCAGCGCCTCCTAATGACGATAGAAGACTCAAATTGCGTCGAGATTCAATACATCGGCCTCCAGCCGATTTGTCTCCAAGGGATATATTGCTGTCTCGAGCACCGTATGAACTTCTCCTGTGAGTAGATTTTCGAATCCGACGCGAAACTGATAGTTAATTGTAAGGTTCAGGGCCTTGTAATGACGATGGAACACTCAAATTGCGTCGAGATTCAATACATCGTCCTCCAGCCGACTTGTCTCCAAGGGGTTATTGCTGTCTCGGGCACAATATGATCCTTCTCCTGTGAGTCTAGATTTTCGAATCTGACGCAAAAATGATAGTGAATTGTAACGTTCAGCGCCTCCTAATGACGACAGAAGACTCAAAATGCGTCGGCATTCAATACATCGTCCTCCAGCCGATTTGTCTCCAAGGGGATATTGCTGCCTCGGGCACCAAATGGTTCGTCTGCTGTGAGTCTAGATTTTCGAATCCGACGAAAAACTGATAGTTAATTGTAACATTCAGGGCCTCCTAATGACGATGGAATACTCAAATTGCGTCGCGATCCAATACATCGTCCTCCAGCCGACTTGTCTCCAAGGGTCTAATGCTGCCTCGGGCATTTTATCGTCGTTCTCTTGTAATTCTAGATTTACGAATCCGACGCCAAAATGATAGTGAATTGTAACGTTCAGGGCCGCCAAATGACGATGGAACTCTCAAATTGCGTCGAGAGTCAATACATCGTCCTCCAGCCTACTTGTCTCCAAGGGTCTATTGCTGCCTCGGGCACCTTATGGTCGTTCTCCTGTGAGTGTAGATTTTCGTATCCGACGCAAAAATGATAGTTAATTGTAAGGTTCAGGGCCTTGTAATGACGATGGAACACTCAAATTGCGTCGAGATTTAATACATCGGCCTCCAGCCGACTTGTCACCAAGTGTCTATTGCTGCCTCGGGCACCTTATGGTCGTTCTCCTGTGAGTCTAGATTTTCGAATCCGACGCAAAAATGATAGTTAATTGTAACGTTCAGGGCCTTCTGATGACGATGGAACACTCAAATTACGTCGAGATTCAATACATCGGCCTCCAGCCGACTTGTCTCCAAGGGGTATATTGCTGTCTCGAGCACCGTATGAACTTCTCCTGTGAGTAGATTTTCGAATCCGACGCGAAACTGATAGTTAATTGTAAGGTTCCGGGCCTTGTATTGACAATCGAACACTCAAATTGCGTCGAGATTCAATACATCGGCCTCCAGCCGACTTGTCTCCAACGGTCTATTGCTGCCTCGGGCACCTTATGGTCGTTCTCCTGTGAATCTAGATTTTCGAATCCGACGCAAAAATGATAGTTAATTGTAACGTTCAGGGCCTTCTAATGACGATGGAACACTCAAATTACGTCGAGATTTAATACATCGGCCTCCAGCCGACTTGTCTCCAAGGGTCTATTGCTGCCTCGGGCACCTTATGGTCGTTCTCCTGTGAGTTTAGATTATCGAATCCGACGCAAAAATGATAGTTAATTGTAACGTTCAGGGCCTCCTAATGCCCATTGAACACTAAAATTGCGTCGAGATTCAATACATCGGCCTCCAGCCGACTTGTCTCCAAGGGTCTGTTGCTGCCTCGGGCACCTTATGGTCGTTCTCCTGTGAGTTTAGTTTATCGAATCCGACGCAAAAATGATAGTTAACTTTAACGTTCAGGGCTTCCTAATGCCGATGGAACACTCAAATTGCGTCGAGATTCAATACATCGGCCTCCAGCCGACTTGTCTCCAAGGGTCTATTGCTGCCTCGGGCACCTTGTGGTCGTTCTCCTGTGAGTCTAGATTTTCGAATCCGACGCAAAAATCATAGTTAATTGTAACGTTCAGGGCCTTCTAATGACGATGGAACACTCAAATTGCGTCGAGATTCAATACATCGTCCTCCAGCCGACTTGTCTAAAAGGGGATATTGCTGTCTCGGGCACAATATGATCATTCTCCTGTGAGTCTAGATTTTCGAATCCGACGCAAAAATGATAGTGAATTGTAACGTTCAGCGCCTCCTAATGACGATAGAAGACTCAAATTGCGTCGAGATTCAATACATCGTCCTCCAGCCGATTTGTCTCCAAGGGGTATAATGCTGTCTCGAGCACCGTATGAACTTCTCCTGTGAGTAGATTTTCGAATCCGACGCGAAACTGATAGTTAATTGTAAGGTTCAGGGCCTTGTATTGACAATGGAACACTCAAATTGCGTCGAGATTCAATACATCGGCCTGCAGCCGACTTGTCTCCAAGGGGATATCGCTGCCTCGGGCACGACATGGTCCTTCTCCTGTGAGTCTAGATTTTCGAATCCGACGCAAAAATGATAGTGAATTGTAACGTTCAGCGCCTCCTAATGACGATAGAACACTCAAATTGCGTCGCGATCCAATACATCGTCCTCCAGCCGACTTGTCTCCAAGGGTCTATTGCTGCCTCGGGCACCTTATGGTCGTTCTCCTGTGAGTCTAGATTCTCGAATCCGACGCAAAAATGATAGTTAATTGTAACGTTCAGGGCCTTGTAATGACGATGGAACACTCAAATTGCGTCGAGATTCAATACATCGTCCTCCAGCCGACTTGTCTCCAAGGATCTAATGCTGCCTCGGGCACTTTATGGTCGTTCTCTTGTAAGTCTAGATTTTCGAATCCGACGCAAAAATGGTAGTTAATTGTAACGTTCAGGGCCGCCTAATGACGATGGAACTCTCAAATTGCGTCGAGATTCAATACATCGTCCTCCAGCCGACTTGTCTCCAAGGGTCTATTGCTGCCTCGGGCACCTTATGGTCGTTCTCCTGTGAGTCTAGATTTTCGAACCCGACGCAAAAATGATAGTTAATTGTAACGTTCAGGGCCTCCTAATGCCGATGGAACACTCAAATTGCGTCGAGATTCAATACATCGGCCTCCAGCCGACTTGTCTCCAAGGGTCTATTGCTGCCTCGGGCACCTTATGGTCGTTCTCCTGTGAGTCTAGATTTTCGTATCCGACGCAAAAATGATAGTTAATTGTAACGTTCAGGGCCTTGTAATGACGATGGAACAACCAAATTGCGTCGAGATTCAATACATCGGCCTCCAGCCGACTTGTCTCCAAGGTGATATTGCTGTCTCGGGCACAATATGATCCTTCTCCTGTGAGCCTAGATTTTCGAATCCGACGCAAAAATCATAGTTAATTGTAACGTTCAGGGCCTTCTAATGACGATGGAACACTCTAATTGCGTCGAGATTCAATACATCGTCCTCCAGCCGATTTTTCTCCTAGGGGATATTGATGTCTGGGGCACAATATGATCTTTCTCCTGTGAGTCTAGATTTTCGAATCCGACGAAAAAATGATAGTGAATTGTAACGTTCAGCGCCTCCTAATGACGATGGAAGACTCAAATTGTGTCGAGATTCAATACATCGTCCTCAAGCCGATTTGTTTCCAAGGTGTATATTGCTGTCTCGAGCACCGTATGAACATCTCCTGTGAGTAGATTTTCGAATCCGACGCAAAAATGATAGTGAATTGAATCGTTCAGCGCCTCCTAATGCCGATGGAACACTCAAGTTGCGTCGAGATTCAATACATCGGCCTCCAGCCGACTTGTCTCCAAGAGGATATTGCTGCCTCGGGCACCTTCTGGTCGTTCTCCTGTGAGTCGAGATTTTCGAATCCGACGCAAAAATCATAGTGAATTGTAACGTTCAGCGCCTCCTAATGACGATAGAAGACTCAAAATGCGTCGGCATTCAATACATCGTCCTCCAGCCGATTTGTCTCCAAGGGGATATTGCTGCCTCGGGCACCTTGTGGTCGTTCTCCTGTGAGTCTAGATTTTCGAATCCGACGCAAAAATCATAGTTAATTGTAACGTTCAGGGCCTTCTAATGACGATGGAACACTCAAATTGCGTCGAGATTCAATACATCGTCCTCCAGCCGACTTGTCTCCAAGGGTCTATTGCTGCCTCGGGCACCTTGTGGTCGTTCTCCTGTGAGTCTAGATTATCGAATCCGACGCAAAAATCATAGTTAATTGTAACGTTCAGGGCCTTCTAATGACGATGGAACACTCAAATTGCGTCGAGATTCAATACATCGTCCTCCAGCCGACTTGTCTCCAAGGGGATATTGCTGTCTCGGGCACAATATGATCTTTCTCCTGTGAGTCTAGATTTTCGAATCCGACGCAAAAATGATAGTGAATTGTAACGTTCAGCGCCACCTAATGACGATAGAAGACTCAAATTGCGTCGAGATTCAATACATCGTCCTCCAGCCGATTTGTCTCCAAGGGGTATAATGCTGTCTCGAGCACCGTATGAACTTCTCCTGTGAGTAGATTTTCGAATCCGACGCGAAACTGATAGTTAATTGTAAGGTTCAGGGCCTTGTATTGACAATGGAACACTCAAATTGCGTCGAGATTCAATACATCGGCCTGCAGCCGACTTGTCTCCAAGGGGATATCGCTGCCTCGGGCACGACATGGTCCTTCTCCTGTGAGTCTAGATTTTCGAATCCGACGCAAAAATGATAGTGAATTGTAACGTTCAGCGCCTCCTAATGACGATAGAACACTCAAATTGCGTCGCGATCCAATACATCGTCCTCCAGCCGACTTGTCTCCAAGGGTCTATTGCTGCCTCGGGCACCTTATGGTCGTTCTCCTATGAGTCTAGATTCTCGAATCCGACGCAAAAATGATAGTTAATTGTAACGTTCAGGGCCTTGTAATGACGATGGAACACTCAAATTGCGTCGAGATTCAATACATCGTCCTCCAGCCGACTTGTCTCCAAGGATCTAATGCTGCCTCGGGCACTTTATGGTCGTTCTCTTGTAAGTCTAGATTTTCGAATCCGACGCAAAAATGATAGTTAATTGTAACGTTCAGGGCCGCCTAATGACGATGGAACTCTCAAATTGCGTCGAGATTCAATACATCGTCCTCCAGCCGACTTTTCTCCAAGGGTCTATTGCTGCCTCGGGCACCTTATGGTCGTTCTCCTGTGAGTCTAGATTTTCGACCCCGACGCAAAAATGATAGTTAATTGTAACGTTCAGGGCCTCCTAATGCCGATGGAACACTCAAATTGCGTCGAGATTCAATACATCGGCCTCCAGCCGACTTGTCTCCAAGGGTCTATTGCTGCCTCGGGCACCTTATGGTCGTTCTCCTGTGAGTCTAGATTTTCGTATCCGACGCAAAAATGATAGTTAATTGTAACGTTCAGGGCCTTGTAATGACGATGGAACACTCAAATTGCGTCGAGATTCAATACATCGGCCTCCAGCCGACTTGTCTCCAAGTGTCTATTGCTGCCTCGGGCACCTTATGGTCGTTCTCCTGTGAGTTTAGATTATCGAATCCGACGCAAAAATGATAGTTAATTATAACATTCAGGGCCTCCTAATGACGATGGAACACTCATTTTGCGTCGCGATCCAATACATCGTCCTCCAACCGACTTGTCTCAAAGGGTCAATAGCTGCCTCGGGCACCGTATGGTCGTTCCCCTTTGAGTTTAGATTATCGAATCCGACGCAAAAATGATAGTTAATTGTAACGTTTAGGGCCTCCTAATGACGATCGGACACTCAAATTGCGTCGAGATTCAATACATCCTCCTCCAGCCGACTTGTCTCCAAGGTGATATTGCTGTCTCGGGCACAATATGATCCTTCTCCTGTGAGCCTAGATTTTCGAATCCGACGCAAAAATCATAGTTAATTGTAACGTTCAGGGCCTTCTAATGACGATGGAACACTCAAATTGCGTCGAGATTCAATACATCGTCCTCCAGCCGATTTTTCTCCTAGGGGATATTGATGTCTGGGGCACAATATGATCTTTCTCCTGTGAGTCTAGATTTTCGAATCCGACGAAAAAATGATAGTGAATTGTAACGTTCAGCGCCTCCTAATGACGATAGAAGACTCAAATTGCGTCGAGATTCAATACATCGTCCTCCAGCCGATTTGTCTCCAAGGTGTATATTGCTGTCTCGAGCACCGTATGAACATCTCCTGTGAGTAGATTTTCGAATCCGACTCAAAAATGATAGTGAATTGAAACGTTCAGCGCCTCCTAATGCCGATGGAACACTCAAGTTGCGTCGAGATTCAATACATCGGCCTCCAGCCGACTTGTCTCCAAGAGGATGTTGCTGCCTCGGGCACCTTCTGGTCGTTCTCCTGTGAGTCTAGATTTTCGAATCCGACGCAAAAATGATAGTTAATTGTAACGTTCAGGGCCTTCTAATGACGATAGAAGACTCAAAATGCGTCGGCATTCAATACATCGTCCTCCAGCCGATTTGTCTCCAAGGGGATATTGCTGCCCTCGGGCACCTTATGGTCGTTCTCCTGTGAGTCTAGATTTTCGAATCCGACGCAAAAATGATAGTTAATTGTAACGTTCAGGGCCTTCTAATGACGATGGAACACTCAAATTGCGTCGAGATTCAATACATCGGCCTCCAGCCGACTTGTCTCCAAGGGTCTATTGCTGCCCTCTGTCACCTTATGGTCGTTCGCCTGTGAGTTTAGATTATCGAATCCGACGCAAAAATGATAGTTAATTGTAACGTTCAGGGCCTCCTAATGCCGATGGAACACTCAAATTGCGTCGAGATCCAATACATCGGCCTCCAGCCGACTTGTCTCCAAGGGTCTGATGCTGCCTCGGGCACCTTATGATCGTTCTCCTGTGAGTTTAGATTATCGAATCCGACGCAAAAATGATAGTTAATTTTAACGTTCAGGGCTTCCTAATGCCGATGGAACACTCAAATTGCGTCGAGATTCAATACATCCGCCTCCAGCCGACTTGTCTCCAAGGGTCTATTGCTGCCTCGGGCACCTTATGGTCGTTCTCCTGTGAGTCTAGACTTTCGAATCCGACGCAAAAATCATAGTTAATTGTAACGTTCAGGGCCGCCTAATGACGATGGAACACTCAAGTTGCGTCGAGATTCAATACATCGGCCTCCAGCCGACTTGTCTCCAAGGGGATATCGCTGCCTCGGGCACGACATGGTCCTTCTCCTGTGAGTCTAGATTTTCGAATCCGACGCAAAAATGATAGTGAATTGTAACGTTCAGCGCCTCCTAATGACGATAGAACACTCAAATTGCGTCGCGATCCAATACATCGTCCTCCAGCCGACTTGTCCCCAAGGGTCTATTGCTGCCTCGGGCACCTTATGGTCGTTCTCCTGTGAGTCTAGATTTTCGAATCCGACGCAAAAATGATAGTTAATTGTAACGTTCAGGGCCTTGTAATGACGATGAAACACTCAAATTGCGTCGAGATTCAATACATCGTCCTCCAGCCGACTTGTCTCCAAGGATCTAATGCTGCCTCGGGCACTTTATGGTCGTTCTCTTGTAAGTCTAGATTTTCGAATCCGACGCAAAAATGATAGTTAATTGTAACGTTCAGGGCCGCCTTATGACGATGGAACTCTCAAATTGCGTCGAGATTCAATACATCGTCCTCCAGCCGACTTGTCTCCAAGGGTCTATTGCTGCCTCGGGCACCTTATGGTCGTTCTCCTGTGAGTCTAGATTTTCGAACCCGACGCAAAAATGATAGTTAATTGTAACGTTCAGGGCCTCCTAATGCCGATGGAACACTCAAATTGCGTCGAGATTCAATACATCGGCCTCCAGCCGACTTGTCTCCAAGGGTCTATTGCTGCCTCGGGCACCTTATGGTCGTTCTCCTGTGAGTCTAGATTTTCGTATCCGACGCAAAAATGATAGTTAATTGTAACGTTCAGGGCCTTGTAATGACGATGGAACACTCGAATTGCGTCCAGATTCAATACATCGGCCTCCAGCCGACTTGTCTCCAAGGGTCTATTGCTGCCTCGGGCACCTTATGGTCGTTCTCCTGTGAGTTTAGATTATCGAATCCGACGCAAAAATGATAGTTAATTATAACATTCAGGGCCTCCTAATGACGATGGAACACTCATTTTGCGTCGCGATCCAATACATCGTCCTCCAACCGACTTGTCTCCAAGGGTCAATAGCTGCCTCGGGCACCGTATGGTCGTTCCCCTGTGAGTTTAGATTATCGAATCCGACGCAAAAATGATAGTTAATTGTAACGTTTAGGGCCTCCTAATGACGATCGGACACTCAAATTGCGTCGAGATTCAATACATCGTCCTCCAGCCGACTTGTCTCCAAGGGGATATTGCTGTCTCGGGCACAATGTGATCCTTCGCCTGTGAGCCTAGATTTTCGAATCCGACGCAAAAATGATAGTGAATTGTAACGTTCAGCGCCTCCTAATGACGATAGAAGACTCACATTGCGTCGGGATTCAATACATCGTCCTCCAGCCGATTTGTCTCCAAGGGGATATTGCTGCCTCGGGCACCAAATTGTTCGTCTGCTGTGAGTCTAGATTTTCGAATCCGACGAAAAACTGATAGTTAATTGTAACATTCAGGGCCTCCTAATGACGATGGAACACTCAAATTGCGTCGCGATCCAATACATCGTCCTCCAGCCGACTTGTCTCCAAGGGTCTAATGCTGCCTCGGGCACTTTATGTTCGTTCTCTTGTAAATCTAGATTTACGAATCCGACGCCAAAATGATAGTTAATTGTAACGTTCAGGGCCGCCTAATGACGATGGAACTCTCAAATTGCGTCGAGATTCAATACATCGTCCTCCAGCCGACTTGTCTCCAAGGGTCTATTGCTGCCTCGGGCACCTTATGGTCGTTCTCCTGTGAGTCTAGATTTTTGTATCCGACGCAAAATTGATAGTTAATTGTAACGTTCAGGGCCTTCTATGACGATGGAACACTCAAATTGCGTCGAGATTCAATACATCGGCCTCCAGCCGACTTGTCTCCAAGGGGATATTGCTGTCTCGGGCACAATATGATCCTTCTCCTGTGAGCCTAGATTTTCGAATCCGACGCAAAAATGATAGTGAATTGTAACGTTCAGCGCCTCCTAATGACGATAGAAGACTCACATTGCGTCGGGATTCAATACATCGTCCTCCAGCCGATTTGTCTCCAAGGGGATATTGCTGCCTCGGGCACCAAATGGTTCGTCTGCTGTGAGTCTAGATTTACGAATCCGACGAAAAACTGATAGTTAATTGTAACATTCAGGGCCTCCTAATGACGATGGAACACTCAAATTGCGTCGCGATCCAATACATCGTCCTCCAGCCGACTTGTCTCCAAGGGTCTAATGCTGCCTCGGGCACTTTATGGTCGTTCTCTTGTAAATCTAGATTTACGAATCCGACGCCAAAATGATAGTTAATTGTAACGTTCAGGGCCGCCTAATGACGATGGAACTCTCAAATTGCGTCGAGATTCAATACATCGTCCTCCAGCCGACTTGTCTCCAAGGGTCTATTGCTGCCTCGGGCACCTTATGGTCGTTCTCCTGTGAGTCTAGATTTTTGTATCCGACGCAAAATTGATAGTTAATTGTAACGTTCAGGGCCTTCTATGACGATGGAACACTCAAATTGCGTCGAGATTCAATACATCGGCCTCCAGCCGACTTGTCTCCAAGGGTCTATTGCTGCCTCGGGCACCTTATGGTCGTTCTCCTGTGAGTCTAGATTTTCGTATCCGACGCAAAAATGATAGTTAATTGTAACGTTCAGGGCCTTGTAATGACGATGGAACACTCAAATTGCGTCGAGATTCAATACATCGGCCTCCAGCCGACTTGTCTCCAAGTGTCTATTGCTGCCTCGGGCACCTTATGGTCGTTCTCCTGTGAGTTTAGATTATCGAATCCGACGCAAAAATGATAGTTAATTATAACATTCAGGGCCTCCTAATGACGATGGAACACTCATTTTGCGTCGCGATCCAATACATCGTCCTCCAACCGACTTGTCTCAAAGGGTCAATAGCTGCCTCGGGCACCGTATGGTCGTTCCCCTTTGAGTTTAGATTATCGAATCCGACGCAAAAATGATAGTTAATTGTAACGTTTAGGGCCTCCTAATGACGATCGGACACTCAAATTGCGTCGAGATTCAATACATCCTCCTCCAGCCGACTTGTCTCCAAGGTGATATTGCTGTCTCGGGCACAATATGATCCTTCTCCTGTGAGCCTAGATTTTCGAATCCGACGCAAAAATCATAGTTAATTGTAACGTTCAGGGCCTTCTAATGACGATGGAACACTCAAATTGCGTCGAGATTCAATACATCGTCCTCCAGCCGATTTTTCTCCTAGGGGATATTGATGTCTGGGGCACAATATGATCTTTCTCCTGTGAGTCTAGATTTTCGAATCCGACGAAAAAATGATAGTGAATTGTAACGTTCAGCGCCTCCTAATGACGATAGAAGACTCAAATTGCGTCGAGATTCAATACATCGTCCTCCAGCCGATTTGTCTCCAAGGTGTATATTGCTGTCTCGAGCACCGTATGAACATCTCCTGTGAGTAGATTTTCGAATCCGACTCAAAAATGATAGTGAATTGAAACGTTCAGCGCCTCCTAATGCCGATGGAACACTCAAGTTGCGTCGAGATTCAATACATCGGCCTCCAGCCGACTTGTCTCCAAGAGGATGTTGCTGCCTCGGGCACCTTCTGGTCGTTCTCCTGTGAGTCTAGATTTTCGAATCCGACGCAAAAATGATAGTTAATTGTAACGTTCAGGGCCTTCTAATGACGATAGAAGACTCAAAATGCGTCGGCATTCAATACATCGTCCTCCAGCCGATTTGTCTCCAAGGGGATATTGCTGCCTCGGGCACCTTATGGTCGTTCTCCTGTGAGTCTAGATTTTCGAATCCGACGCAAAAATGATAGTTAATTGTAACGTTCAGGGCCTTCTAATGACGATGGAACACTCAAATTGCGTCGAGATTCAATACATCGGCCTCCAGCCGACTTGTCTCCAAGGGTCTATTGCTGCCTCTGTCACCTTATGGTCGTTCGCCTGTGAGTTTAGATTATCGAATCCGACGCAAAAATGATAGTTAATTGTAACGTTCAGGGCCTCCTAATGCCGATGGAACACTCAAATTGCGTCGAGATCCAATACATCGGCCTCCAGCCGACTTGTCTCCAAGGGTCTGATGCTGCCTCGGGCACCTTATGATCGTTCTCCTGTGAGTTTAGATTATCGAATCCGACGCAAAAATGATAGTTAATTTTAACGTTCAGGGCTTCCTAATGCCGATGGAACACTCAAATTGCGTCGAGATTCAATACATCCGCCTCCAGCCGACTTGTCTCCAAGGGTCTATTGCTGCCTCGGGCACCTTATGGTCGTTCTCCTGTGAGTCTAGACTTTCGAATCCGACGCAAAAATCATAGTTAATTGTAACGTTCAGGGCCGCCTAATGACGATGGAACACTCAAGTTGCGTCGAGATTCAATACATCGGCCTCCAGCCGACTTGTCTCCAAGGGGATATCGCTGCCTCGGGCACGACATGGTCCTTCTCCTGTGAGTCTAGATTTTCGAATCCGACGCAAAAATGATAGTGAATTGTAACGTTCAGCGCCTCCTAATGACGATAGAACACTCAAATTGCGTCGCGATCCAATACATCGTCCTCCAGCCGACTTGTCCCCAAGGGTCTATTGCTGCCTCGGGCACCTTATGGTCGTTCTCCTGTGAGTCTAGATTTTCGAATCCGACGCAAAAATGATAGTTAATTGTAACGTTCAGGGCCTTGTAATGACGATGAAACACTCAAATTGCGTCGAGATTCAATACATCGTCCTCCAGCCGACTTGTCTCCAAGGATCTAATGCTGCCTCGGGCACTTTATGGTCGTTCTCTTGTAAGTCTAGATTTTCGAATCCGACGCAAAAATGATAGTTAATTGTAACGTTCAGGGCCGCCTTATGACGATGGAACTCTCAAATTGCGTCGAGATTCAATACATCGTCCTCCAGCCGACTTGTCTCCAAGGGTCTATTGCTGCCTCGGGCACCTTATGGTCGTTCTCCTGTGAGTCTAGATTTTCGAACCCGACGCAAAAATGATAGTTAATTGTAACGTTCAGGGCCTCCTAATGCCGATGGAACACTCAAATTGCGTCGAGATTCAATACATCGGCCTCCAGCCGACTTGTCTCCAAGGGTCTATTGCTGCCTCGGGCACCTTATGGTCGTTCTCCTGTGAGTCTAGATTTTCGTATCCGACGCAAAAATGATAGTTAATTGTAACGTTCAGGGCCTTGTAATGACGATGGAACACTCGAATTGCGTCCAGATTCAATACATCGGCCTCCAGCCGACTTGTCTCCAAGGGTCTATTGCTGCCTCGGGCACCTTATGGTCGTTCTCCTGTGAGTTTAGATTATCGAATCCGACGCAAAAATGATAGTTAATTATAACATTCAGGGCCTCCTAATGACGATGGAACACTCATTTTGCGTCGCGATCCAATACATCGTCCTCCAACCGACTTGTCTCCAAGGGTCAATAGCTGCCTCGGGCACCGTATGGTCGTTCCCCTGTGAGTTTAGATTATCGAATCCGACGCAAAAATGATAGTTAATTGTAACGTTTAGGGCCTCCTAATGACGATCGGACACTCAAATTGCGTCGAGATTCAATACATCGTCCTCCAGCCGACTTGTCTCCAAGGGGATATTGCTGTCTCGGGCACAATGTGATCCTTCGCCTGTGAGCCTAGATTTTCGAATCCGACGCAAAAATGATAGTGAATTGTAACGTTCAGCGCCTCCTAATGACGATAGAAGACTCACATTGCGTCGGGATTCAATACATCGTCCTCCAGCCGATTTGTCTCCAAGGGGATATTGCTGCCTCGGGCACCAAATTGTTCGTCTGCTGTGAGTCTAGATTTTCGAATCCGACGAAAAACTGATAGTTAATTGTAACATTCAGGGCCTCCTAATGACGATGGAACACTCAAATTGCGTCGCGATCCAATACATCGTCCTCCAGCCGACTTGTCTCCAAGGGTCTAATGCTGCCTCGGGCACTTTATGTTCGTTCTCTTGTAAATCTAGATTTACGAATCCGACGCCAAAATGATAGTTAATTGTAACGTTCAGGGCCGCCTAATGACGATGGAACTCTCAAATTGCGTCGAGATTCAATACATCGTCCTCCAGCCGACTTGTCTCCAAGGGTCTATTGCTGCCTCGGGCACCTTATGGTCGTTCTCCTGTGAGTCTAGATTTTTGTATCCGACGCAAAATTGATAGTTAATTGTAACGTTCAGGGCCTTCTATGACGATGGAACACTCAAATTGCGTCGAGATTCAATACATCGGCCTCCAGCCGACTTGTCTCCAAGGGGATATTGCTGTCTCGGGCACAATATGATCCTTCTCCTGTGAGCCTAGATTTTCGAATCCGACGCAAAAATGATAGTGAATTGTAACGTTCAGCGCCTCCTAATGACGATAGAAGACTCACATTGCGTCGGGATTCAATACATCGTCCTCCAGCCGATTTGTCTCCAAGGGGATATTGCTGCCTCGGGCACCAAATGGTTCGTCTGCTGTGAGTCTAGATTTACGAATCCGACGAAAAACTGATAGTTAATTGTAACATTCAGGGCCTCCTAATGACGATGGAACACTCAAATTGCGTCGCGATCCAATACATCGTCCTCCAGCCGACTTGTCTCCAAGGGTCTAATGCTGCCTCGGGCACTTTATGGTCGTTCTCTTGTAAATCTAGATTTACGAATCCGACGCCAAAATGATAGTTAATTGTAACGTTCAGGGCCGCCTAATGACGATGGAACTCTCAAATTGCGTCGAGATTCAATACATCGTCCTCCAGCCGACTTGTCTCCAAGGGTCTATTGCTGCCTCGGGCACCTTATGGTCGTTCTCCTGTGAGTCTAGATTTTTGTATCCGACGCAAAATTGA
Source organism: Schistocerca americana (assembly GCF_021461395.2). NCBI lineage: Eukaryota > Metazoa > Arthropoda > Insecta > Orthoptera > Acrididae > Schistocerca > Schistocerca americana. The sequence continues at coordinate 58,758 of NW_025725992.1, read as the reverse complement.
TAGTTAATTGTAACGTTCAGGGCCTTCTATGACGATGGAACACTCAAATTGCGTCGAGATTCAATACATCGGCCTCCAGCCGACTTGTCTCCAAGGGGATATCGCTGCCTCGGGCACCACATGGTCCTTCTCCTGTGAGTCTAGATTTTCGAACCCGACGCAAAAATGATAGTTAATTGTAACGTTCAGGGCCTCCTAATGCCGATGGAACACTCAAATTGCGTCGAGATTCAATACATCGGCCTCCAGCCGACTTGTCTCCAAGGGTCTATTGCTGCCTCGGGCACCTTATGGTCGTTCTCCTGTGAGTCTAGATTTTCGAATCCGACGCAAAAATGATAGTTAATTGTAACGTTCAGGGCCTTGTAATGACGATGGAACACTCAAATTGCGTCGAGATTCAATACATCGGCCTCCAGCCGACTTGTCTCCAAGGGTCTATTGCTGCCTCGGGCACCTTATGGTCGTTCTCCTGTGAGTTTAGATTATCGAATCCGACGCAAAAATGATAGTTAATTATAACGTTCAGGGCCTCCTAATGCCGATGGAACACTCAAATTGCGTCGAGATTCAATACATCGGCCTCCAGCCGACTTGTCTCCAAGGGTCTATTGCTGCCTCGGGCACCTTATGGTCGTTCTCTTGTGAGTCTAGATTTTCGAACCCGACGCAAAAATGATAGTTAATTGTAACGTTCAGGGCCTTCTAATGACGATGGAACACTCAAATTGCGTCGAGATTCAATACATCGGCCTCCAGTCGACTTGTCTCCAAGGGGATATCGCTGCCTCGGGCACAACATGGTCGTTCTCCTGTGAGTTTAGATTATCGAATCCGACGCAAAAATGATAGTTAATTGTAACGTTCAGGGCCTCCTAAAGATGATGGAACACTCAAATTGCGTCGCGATCCAATACATCGACCTCCAGCCGACTTGTCTCCAGGATCTAATGCTGCCTCGGGCACTTTATGGTCGTTCTCTTGTAAGTCTAGATTTTCGAATCCGACGCAAAAATGATAGTTAATTGTAACGTTCAGGGCCGCCTAATCACGATGGAACTCTCAAATTGCGTCGAGATTCAATACATCGTCCTCCAGCCGACTTGTCTCCAAGGGTCTATTGCTGGCTCGGGCACCTTTGGGTCGTTCTCCTGTGAGTCTAGATTTTCGAATCCGACGCAAAAATGATAGTTAATTGTACCGTTCAGGGCCTTGTAATGACGATGGAACACTCAAATTGCGTCGAGATTCAATACATCGGTCTCCCGCCGACTTGTCTCCAAGGGTCTGTTGCTGCCTCGGGCACCTTATGGTCGTTCTCCTGTGAGTTTAGATTATCGAATCCGACGCAAAAATGATAGTTAATTGTAACGTTTCGGGCCTTGTAATGACGATGGAACACTCAAATTGCGTCGAGATTCAATACATCGTCCTCCAGCCGACTTGTCTCCAAGGGTCTAATGCTGCCTCGGGCACCTTATGGTCGTTCTCCTGTGAGTTTAGATTATCGAATCCGACGCAAAAATTATAGTTAATTGTAACGTTTCGGGCCTCCTAATGCCGATGGAACACTCAAATTGCGTCGAGATTCAATACATCGGCTTCCAGCCGACTTGACTCCAAGGGTCTGTTGCTGCCTCGGGCACCATATGATCCTTCTCCTGTAAGTCTAGATTTTCGAATCCGACGCAAAAATGATAGTGAATAGTAACGTTCATGGCCTCCTAATACCGATGGAACTCTCAAATTGCGTCGAGATTCAATACATCGGCCTCCAGCGGAATTGTCTCCAAGGGGATATTGCTGTCTGGAGCACCGTATGAACTTCTCCTGTGAGTAGATTTTCGAATCCGACGCAAAAATGATAGTTAATTTTAACGTTCAGGGCTTCCTAATGCCGATGGAACACTCAAATTGCGTCGAGATTCGATACATCGGCCTCCAGCCGACTTGTCTCCAAGGGTCTATTGCTGCCTCGGGCACCTTATGGTCGTTCTCCTGTGAGTCTAGATTTTCGAATCCGACGCAAAAATCATAGTTAAATGTAACGTTCAGGGCCTTCTAATGACGATGGAACACTCAAATTGCGTCGAGATTCAATACATCGGCCTCCAGCCGACTTGTCTCCAAGGGGATATTGCTGTCTCGGGCACAATTGGATCTATCTCCTGTGAGTCTAGATTTTCGAATCCGATGCAAAAATGATAGTGAATTGTAACGTTCAGCGTCTCCTAATGACGATAGAAGACTCAAATTGCGTCGAGATTCAATTCATCGTCCTCCAGCCGATTTGTCTCCAAGGGGTATATTGCTGTCTCGAGCACCGTATGAACTTCTCCTGTGAGTAGATTTTCGAATCCGACGCGAAACTGATAGTTAATTGTAACGTTCAGGGCCTCCTAATTACGATGGAACACTCAAATTGCGTCGCGATCCAATACATCGTCCTCCAGCCGACTTGTCTCCAAGGGTCTAATGCTGCCTCGGGCACCTTATTCTCGTTCTCCTGTGAGTCTAGATTTTCGTATCCGACGCAAAAATGATAGTTAATTGTAACGTTCAGGGCCTTCTAATGACGATGGAACACTCAAATTGCGTCGCGATCCAATACATCGTCCTCCAGCCGACTTGTCTCCAAGGGTCTAATGCTGCCTCGGGCAGTTTATGGTCGTTCTCTTTAAGTCTAGATTTACGAATCCGATGCCAAAATGATAGTTAATTGTAACGTTCAGGGCCGCCTAATGACGATGGAATTCTCAAATTGCGTCGCGATTCAATACATCGTCCTCCAGCCGACTTGTCTCCAAGGGTCTATTGCTGCCTCGGGCACCTTATGGTCGTTCTCCTGTGAGTCTAGATTTTCGTATCCGACGCAAAAATGATAGTTAATTGTAACGTTCAGGGCCTTCTAATGACGATGAAACACTCAACTTGAGTCGAGATTCAATACATCGGCCTCCAGCCGACTTGTCTCCAAGGGGATATCGCTGCCTCGGGCACCACTTGGTCCTTCTCCTGTCAGTCAAGATTTTCGAATCCGACGCAAAAATGATAGTGAATTGTAACGTTCAGCGCCTCCTAATGACGATAGAAGACTCAAATTGCGTCGCGATCCAATACATCGTCCTCCAGCCGACTTGTCTCCAAGGGTCTATTTTTGCCTCGGGCACCTTATGGTCGTTCTCCTGTGAGTCTAGATTTTCGAATCCGACGCAAAAATGATAGTTAATTGTAACGTTCAGGGCCTTGTAATGACGATGGAACACTCAAATTGCGTCGAGATTCAATACATCGTCCTCCAGCCGACTTGTCTCCAAGGGTCTGTTGCTGCCTTGGGCACCGTATGGTCGTTCTCCTGTGAGTTTAGATTATCGAATCCGACGCAAAAATGATAGTTAATTTTAACGTTCAGGGCCTCCTAATGCCGATGGAACACTCAAATTGCGTCGAGATTCAATACATCGTCCTCCAGCCGATTTGTCTCCAAGGGGTATATTGCTGTCTCGAGCACTGTATGAACTTCTCCTGTGAGTAGATTTTCGAATCCGACGCGAAACTGATAGTTAATTGTAAGGTTCAGGGCCTTGTAATGACGATGGAACACTCATTTTGCGTCGCAATCCAATACATCGTCCTCCAACCGACTTGTCTCCAAGGGTCAATAGCTGCCTCGGGCACTTTATGGTCGTTCTCTTGTAAGTCTAGATTTACGAATCCGACGCCAAAATGATAGTTAATTGTAACGTTCAGGGCCGCCTAATGACGATGGAACTCTCAAATAGCGTCGAGATTCAATACATCGTCCTCCAGCCGACTTGTCTCCAAGGGTCTGTTGCTGCCTCGGGCAACGTATGGTCGTTCTCCTGTGAGTTTAGATTATCGAATCCGACGCAAAAATGATAGTTAATTTTAACGTTCAGGGCCTCCTAATGCCGATGGAACACTCAAATTGCGTCGAGATTCAATACATCGGCCTCCAGCCGACTTGTCTCCAAGGGTCTATTGCTGCCTCGGGCACCTTATGGTCGTTGTCCTGTGAGTCTAGATTTTCGAATCCGACGCAAAAAAGATAGTTAATTGTAACGTTCAGGGCCTTGTAATGACGATGGAACACTCAAATTGCGTCGAGATTCAATACATCGGCCTCCCGCCGACTTGTCTCCAAGGGTCTGTTGCTGCCTCGGGCACCTTATGGTCGTTCTCCTGTGAGTTTAGATTATCGAATCCGACGCAAAAATGATAGTTAATTTTAACGTTCAGGGCCTCCTAATGCCAATGGAACACTCAAATTGCGTCGATATTCAATACATCGGCCTCCAGCCGACTTGTCTCCAAGGGTCTGTTGCTGCCTCGGGCACCATATGATCCTTCTCCTGTAAGTCTCGATTTTCGAATCCGACGCAAAAATGATAGTGAATATTAACGTTCAGCGCCTCCTGATGACGATAGAACTCTCAAATTGCGTCGAGATTCAATACATCGTCCTCCAGCCGACTTGTCTCCAAGGGTCTAATGCTGCCTCGGGCACCTTATGGTCGTTCTCTTGTAAGTCTAGATTTTAGAATCCGACGCAAAAATGATAGTTAATTGTAACGTTCATGGCCTCCTAATGCCGATGGAACTCTCAAATTGCGTCGAGATTCAATACATCGGCATCCAGCGGAATTGTCTCCAAAGGGATATTGCTGTCTCGAGCACCGTATGAACTTCTCCTGTGAGTAGATTTTCGAATCCGACGCATAAATGATAGTTAATTGTAACGTTCAGGGCCTCCTAATGACGATGGGACACTCAAATTGCGTCGAGATTCAATACATCGTCCTCCAGCCGACTTGTCTCCAAGGGTCTAATGCTGCCTCGGGTACCTTATGGTTGTTCTCCTGTGAGTTTAGATTATCGAATCCGACGCAAAATGATAGTTAATTGTAACGTTCATGGCCTCCTAATGCCGATGGAACTCTCAAATTGCGTCGAGATTCAATACATCGGCATCCAGCGGAATTGTCTCCAAAGGGATATTGCTGTCTCGAGCACCGTATGAACTTCTCCTGTGAGTAGATTTTCGAATCCGACGCATAAATGATAGTTAATTTTAACGTTCAGGGCCTCCTAATGCCGATGGAACACTCAAATTGCGTCGATATTCAATACATCGGCCTCCAGCCGACTTGTCTCCAAGGGTCTGTTGCTGCCTCGGGCACCATATGATCCTTCTCCTGTAAGTCTAGATTTTCGAATCCGACGCAAAAATTATAGTGAATAGTAACGTTCAGCGCCTCCTGATGACGATAGAACTCTCAAATTGCGTCGAGATTCAATACATCGTCCTCCAGCCGACTTGTCTCCAAGGGTCTAATGCTGCCTCGGGCACTTTATGGTCGTTCTCTTGTAAGTCTAGATTTTAGAATCCGACGTATAAATGATAGTTAATTGTAAGGTTCAGGGCCTTCTAATGACGATGGGACACTCAAAGTGCGTCGAGATTCAATACATCGGCCCCCAGACGACTTGTCTCCAACGGTCTATTGCTGCCTCGGGCACCTAATGGTCGTTCTCCTGTGAGTTTAGATTTTCGAATCCGACGAAAAACTGATAGTTAATTGTAACATTCAGGGCCTCCTAATGACGATGGAACACTCATTTTGCGTCGCGATCCAATACATCGTCCTCCAACCGACTTGTCTCCAAGGGTCAAGAGCAGCCTCGGGCACCGTATGGTCGTTCCCCTGTGAGTTCAGATTATCGAATCCGACGCAAAAATGATAGTTAATTGTAACGTTTAGGGCCCCCAAATGACGATGGGACACTCAAATTGCGTCGAGATTCAATACATCGTCCTCCAGCCGACTTGGCTCCAAGGGGATATTGCTGTCTCGGGCACAATATGATCTTTCTCCTGTGAGTCTAGATTTTCGAATCCGACGTATAAATGATAGTGAATTGTAACGTTCAGCGCCTCCTAATGACGATAGAAGACTCAAATTGCGTCGAGATTCAATACATCGTCCTCCAGCCGATTTGTCTCCAAGGGGTATATTGCTGTCTCGAGCACCGTATGAACGTCTCATGTGAGTAGATTTTCGAAAGCGACGCGAAACTGATAGTTAATTGTAAGGTTCAGGGCCTTGTAATGACGATGGAACACTCAAATTGCGTCGAGATTCAATACATCGGTCTCCAGCCGACTTGTCTCCAACGGTCTATTGCTGCCTCGGGCACCTAATGGTCGTTCTCCTGTGAGTTTAGATTTTCGAATCCGACGAAAAACTGATAGTTAATTGTAACATTCAGGGCCTCCTAATGACGATGGAACACTCAAATTGCGTCGCGATCCAATACATCGTCCTCCAGCCGACTTGTCTCCAATGGTCTAATGCTGCCTCGGGCACTTTATGGTCGTTCTCTTGTAAGTCTCGATTTACGAATACGACGCCAAAATGATAGTTAATTGTAACGTTCAGGGCCGCCTAATGACGATGGAACTCTCAAATTGCGTCGAGATTCAATACATCGTCCTCCAACCGACTTGTCTCCAAGGGTCAATAGCTGCCTCGGGCACTTTATGGTCGTTCTCTTGTAAGTCTAGATTTACGAATCCGACGCCAAAATGATAGTTAATTGTAACGTTCAGGGCCGCCTAATGACGATGGAACTCTCAAATAGCGTCGAGATTCAATACATCGTCCTCCAGCCGACTTGTCTCCAAGGGGATATCGCTGCCTCGGGCACCACATGGTCCTTCTCCTGTGATTCTAGATTTTCGAATCCGACGCAAAAATGATAGTGAATTGTAACGTTCAGCGCCTCCTAATGACGATAGAAGACTCAAATTGCGTCGCGATCCAATACATCGTCCTCCAGCCGACTTGTCTCCAAGGGTCCATTGCTGCCTCGGGCACCGTATGGTCGTTCTCCTGTGAGTTTAGATTATCGAATCCGACGCAAAAATGATAGTTAATTTTAACGTTCAGGGCCTCCTAATGCCGATGGAACACTCAAATTGCGTCGAGATTCAATACATCGGCCTCCAGCCGACTTGTCTCCAAGGGTCTATTGCTGCCTCGGGCACCTTATGGTCGTTGTCCTGTGAGTCTAGATTTTCGAATCCGACGCAAAAATGATAGTTAATTGTAACGTTCAGGGCCTTGTAATGACGATGGAACACTCAAATTGCGTCGAGATTCAATACATCGGCCTCCCGCCGACTTGTCTCCAAGGGTCTGTTGCTGCCTCGGGCACCTTATGGTCGTTTTCCTGTGAGTTTAGATTATCGAATCCGACGCAAAAATGATAGTTAATTTTAACGTTCAGGGCCTCCTAATGCCAATGGAACACTCAAATTGCGTCGATATTCAATACATCGGCCTCCAGCCGACTTGTCTCCAAGGGTCTAATGCTGCCTCGGGCACCTTATGGTCGTTCTCTTGTAAGTCTAGATTTTAGAATCCGACGCAAAAATGATAGTTAATTGTAACGTTCATGGCCTCCTAATGCCGATGGAACTCTCAAATTGCGTCGAGATTCAATACATCGGCATCCAGCGGAATTGTCTCCAAAGGGATATTGCTGTCTCGAGCACCGTATGAACTTCTCCTGTGAGTAGATTTTCGAATCCGACGCATAAATGATAGTTAATTGTAACGTTCAGGGCCTCCTAATGACGATGGGACACTCAAATTGCGTCGAGATTCAATACATCGTCCTCCAGCCGACTTGTCTCCAAGGGTCTAATGCTGCCTCGGGTACCTTATGGTTGTTCTCCTGTGAGTTTAGATTATCGAATCCGACGCAAAATGATAGTTAATTGTAACGTTCATATCCTCCTAATGCCGATGGAACTCTCAAATTGCGTCGAGATTCAATACATCGGCATCCAGCGGAATTGTCTCCAAAGGGATATTGCTGTCTCGAGCACCGTATGAACTTCTCCTGTGAGTAGATTTTCGAATCCGACGCATAAATGATAGTTAATTTTAACGTTCAGGGCCTCCTAATGCCGATGGAACACTCAAATTGCGTCGATATTCATTACATCGGCCTCCAGCCGACCTGTCTCCAAGGGTCTGTTGCTGCCTCGGGCACCATATGATCCTTCTCCTGTAAATCTAGATTTTCGAATCCGACGCAAAAATGATAGTGAATAATAACGTTCAGCGCCTCCTGATGACGATAGAACTCTCAAATTGCGTCGAGATTCAATACATCGTCCTCCAGCCGACTTGTCTCCAAGGGTCTAATGCTGCCTCGGGCACTTTATGGTCGTTCTCTTGTAAGTCTAGATTTTAGAATCCGACGCATAAATGATAGTTAATTGTAACGTTCAGGGCCTTCTAATGACGATGGGACACTCAAAGTGCGTCGAGATTCAATACATCGGCCCCCAGCCGACTTGTCTCCAACGGTCTATTGCTGCCTCGGGCACCTATTGGTCGTTCTCCTGTGAGTTTAGATTTTCGAATCCGACGAAAAACTGATAGTTAATTGTAACATTCAGGGCCTCCTAATGACGATGGAACACTCATTTTGCGTCGCGATCCAATACATCGTCCTCCAACCGACTTGTCTCCAACGGTCAAGAGCAGCCTCGGGCACCGTATGGTCGTTCCCCTGTGAGTTCAGATTATCGAATCCGACGCAAAAATGATAGTTAATTGTAACGTTTAGGGCCCCCAAATGACGATGGGACACTCAAATTGCGTCGAGATTCAATACATCGTCCTCCAGCCGACTTGGCTCCAAGGGGATATTGCTGTCTCGGGCACAATATGATCTTTCTCCTGTGAGTCTAGATTTTCGAATCCGACGTATAAATGATAGTGAATTGTAACGTTCAGCGCCTCCTAATGACGATAGAAGACTCAAATTGCGTCGAGATTCAATACATCGTCCTCCAGCCGATTTGTCTCCAAGGGGTATATTGCTGTCTCGAGCACCGTATGAACTTCTCATGTGAGTAGATTTTCGAAAGCGACGCGAAACTGATAGTTAATTGTAAGGTTCAGGGCCTTGTAATGACGATGGAACACTCAAATTGCGTCGAGATTCAATACATCGGCCTCCAGCCGACTTGTCTCCAACGGTCTATTGCTGCCTCGGGCACCTAATGGTCGTTCTCCTGTGAGTTTAGATTTTCGAATCCGACGAAAAACTGATAGTTAATTGTAACATTCAGGGCCTCCTAATGACGATGGAACACTCATTTTGCGTCGCGATCCAATACATCGTCCTCCAACCGACTTGTCTCCAAGGGTCAATAGCTGCCTCGGGCATCATATGGTCGTTCCCCTGTGAGTTTAGATTATCGAATCCGACGCAAAAATGATAGTTAATTGTAACGTTTAGGGCCTCCTAATGACGATGGGACACTCAAATTGCGTCGAGATTCAATACATCGTCCTACAGCCGACTTGTCTCCAAGGGGATATTGCTGTCTCGGGCACAATATGATCCTTCTCCTGTGAGTCTAGATTTTCGAATCCGTCGCAAAAATGATAGTGAATTGTAACGTTCAGCGCCTGCTAATGACGATAGAAGACTCAAATTGCGTCGGGATTCAATACATCGTCCTCCAGCCGATTTGTCTCGAAGGGGATTTTGCTGCCTCGGGCACCAAATGGTTCGTCTGCTGTGAGTCTAGATTTTCGAATCCGACGAAAAACTGATAGTTAATTGTAACATTCAGGGCCTCCTAATGACGATGGAACACTCAAATTGCGTCGCGATCCAATACATCGTCCTCCAGCCGACTTGTCTCCAATGGTCTAATGCTGCCTCGGGCACTTTATGGTCGTTCTCTTGTAAGTCTAGATTTACGAATACGACGCCAAAATGATAGTTAATTGTAACGTTCAGGGCCGCCTAATGACGATGGAACTCTCAAATTGCGTCGAGATTCAATACATCGTCCTCCAGCCGACTTGTCTCCAAGGGTCAATTGCTGCTTCGGGCACCTTATGGTCGTTATCCTGTGAGTCTACATTTTCGTATCCGACGCAAAAATGATAGTTAATTGTAACGTTCAGGGCCTTCTAATGACGATGGATCACTCAAATTGCGTCGAGATTCAATACATCGGCCTCCAGCCGACTTGTCTCCAGGGGATATCGCAACCTTGGGCACCACATGGTCCTTCTCCTGTGAGTCTAGATTTTCGAATCCGACGCAAAAATGATAGTGAATTGTAACGTTCAGCGCCTCCTAATGACGATAGAAGACTCAAATTGCGTCGCGATCCAATACCTCGTCCTCCAGCCGACTTGTCTCCAAGGGTCTTTTGCAGCCTCGGGCACCTTATGGTCGTTCTCCTGTGAGTCTAGATTTTCGAATCCGACGCAAAAATTATAGTTAATTGTAACGTTCAGGGCCTTGTAATGACGATGGAACACTCAAATTGCGTCGAGATTCAATATATCGTCCTCCAGCCGACTTGTCTCCAACGGTCTATTGCTGCCTCGGGCACCGTATGGTCGTTCTCCTGTGAGTTTAGATTATCGAATCCGACGCAAAAATGATAGTTCATTTTAACGTTCAGGGCCTCCTAATGCCGATGGAACACTCAAATTTCGTCGAGATTCAATACATATGCCTCCAGCCGACTCGTCTCCAAGGCTCTATTGCTGCCTCGGGCACCTTATGGTCGTTCTCCTGTGAGTTTAGATTATCGAATCCGACGCAAAAATGATAAACTATCATTACAATTAACTATCATTTATGCGTCGGATTCGAAAATCTACTCACAGCAGAAGTTCATACGGTGCTCGAGACAGCAATATCCGCTTGGAGACAATTCCGCTGGAGGCCGATGTATTGAATCTCGACGCAATTTGAGAGTTCCATCGGCATTAGGAGGCCATGAACGTTACAATTAACTATCATTTTTGCGTCGGATTCGATAATCTAAACTCACAGGAGAACGACCATAAGGTGCCCGAGGCAGCAACAGACCCTTGGAGACAAGTCGGCGGGAGGCCGATGTATTGAATCTCGACCCAATTTGAGTGTTCCATCGTCATTACAAGGCCCTGAACGTTACAATTAACTATCATTTTTGCGTCGGATTCGAAAATCTAGACTCACAGGACAACGACCATAAGGTGCCCGAGGCAGCAATAGACCCCTGGAGACAAGTCGGCTGGAGGCCGATGTATTGAATCTCGACGCAATTTGAGTGTTCCATCGGCATTAGGAGGCCCTGAACGTTATAATTAACTATCATTTTTGCGTCGGATTCGATAATCTAAACTCACAGGAGAACGACCATAAGGTGCCCGAGGCAGCAATAAACCCTTGCAGACAAGTCGGCTGGAGGCCGATGTATTGAATCTCGACGCAATTTGAGTGTTCCATCGTCATTACAAGGCCCTGAACGTTACTATTAACTATCATTCTTGCGTCGGATTCGAAAATCTAGACTCACAGGAGAACGACCATAAGGTGCCCGAGGCAGCAATAGACCCTTGGAGACAAGTCGGCTGGAGGCCGATGTATTGAATCTCGACGCAATTTGAGTGTTCCATCGGCATTAGGAGGCCCTGAACGTTACAATTAACTTTCATTTTTGCGTCGGGTTCGAAAATCTAGACTTACAAGAGGACGACCATAAGGTGCCCGAGGCAGCAATAGACCCTTGGAGAGAAGTCGGCTGGAGGACGATGTATTGAATCTCGACGCAATTTGAGAGTTCCATCGTCATTTGGCACCCCTGAACGTTACAATTAACTATCATTTTTGCGTCGGATTCGAAAATCTAGACTTACAAGAGAACGACCATAAAGTGCCCGAGGCAGCATTAGATCCTTGGAGACAAGTCGGCTGGAGGACGATGTATTGGATCGCGACGCAATTTGAGTGTTCCATCGTCATTATGAGGCCCTGAATGTTCAATTAACTATCATTTTTGCGTCGGATTCGAAAATCTAGACTCACAGGAGAACGATCATAAGGTGCCCGAGGCAGCAATAGACCCTTGGAGACAAGTCGGCTGGAGGCCGATGTATTGAATCTCGACGCAATTTGAGTGTTCCATCGGCATTAGGAGGCCCTGAACGTTAAAATTAACTATCATTCTTGCGTCGGATTCGATAATCTAAACTCACAGGAGAACGACCATACGGTGCCCGAAGCAGCAACAGACCCTTGGAGACAAGTCGGCTGGAGGACGATGTATTGAATCTCGACGCAATTTGAGTGTTCCATCGTCATTACAAGGTCTTGAACGTTACAATTAACTATCATTTAGGCGTCGGATTCGTAAATCTAGACTTACAAGAGAACGACCATAAAGTGCCCGAGGCAGCATTAGACCCTTGGAGACAAGTCGGCTGGAGGACGATGTATTGGATCGCGACGCAATTTGAGTGTTCCATCGTCATTAGGAAGCCCTGAATGTTGCAATTAACTATCAGTTTTTCGTCGGATTCGAAAATCTAAACTCACAGGAGAACGACCATAAGGTGGCCGAGGCAGCAATATACCGTTGGAGACAAGTCGGCTGGAGGCCGATGTATTGAATCTCGACGCAATTTGAGTGTTCCATCGTCATTACAAGGCCCTGTACCTTACAATTAACTATCAGTTTCGCGTCGGATTCGAAAATCTACTCACAGGAGAAGTTCATACGGTGCTCGAGACAGCAATATACCCCTTGGAGACAAATCGGATGGAGGACGATGTATTGAATCTCGACGCAATTTAAGTCTTCTATCGTCATTAGGAGGCAATGAACGTTACAATTCGCTATCATTTTTGCGTCGGATTCGAAAATCTAGACTCACAGGAGAAAGATCATATTGTGCCCGAGACAGCAATTTCCCCTTGGAGACAAGTCGGCTGGAGGACGATGTATTGAATCTCGACGCAATTTGAGTGTCCCATCGTCATTAGCAGGCCCTAAACGTTACAATTAACTATCATTTTTGCGTCGGATTCGATAATCTAAACCCACAGGGGAACGACCATACGGTGCCCGAGGCAGCTATTGACCCTTGGAGACAAGGCGGTTGGAGGACGATGTATTGGATCGCGACGCAAAATGAGTGTTCCATCGTAATTAGGAGGCCCTGAATGTTACAATTAACAATCAGTTTTTCGTCGGATTCGAAAATCTAAACTCACAGGAGAACGACCATAAGGTGCCCGAGGCAGCAATAGACCGATGGAGACAAGTCGGCTGGAGGCCGATGTATTGAATCTCGACGCAATTTGAGTGTTCCATCGTCATTACAAGGCCCTGAACCTCACAATTAACTATCAGTTTCGCGTCGGATTCGAAAATCTACTCACAGGAGAAGTTCATACGGTGCTCGAGACAGCAATATACCCCTTGGAGACAAATCGGCTGGAGGACGATGTATTGAATCTCGACGCAATTTGAGTCTTCTATCGTCATTAGGAGGCAATGAACGTTACAATTCACTATCATTTTTGCGTCGGATTCGAAAATCTAGACTCACAGGAGAAAGATCATATTGTGCCCGAGACAGCTATATCCCCTTGAAGACAAGTCGGCTGGAGGACGATGTATTGAATCACGACGCAATTTGAGTGTCCCATCGTCATTAGAAGGCCCTGAACGTTACAATTAACTATCATTTTTGCGTCGGATTCTAAAATCTAGACTTGCAAGAGAACGACCATGAGGTGCCCGAGGCAGCATTAGACCCTTGGAGACAAGTCGGCTGGAGGACCATGTATTGAATCTCGACGCAATTTGAGAGTTCTATCGTCATCAGGAGGCGCTGAACGTTACTATTCACTATCATTTTTGCGTCGGATTCGAAAATCTAGACTCACAGGAGAAGGATCATATGGTGCCCGAGGCAGCAACAGACCCTTGGAGACAAGTCGGCTGGAGGCCGATGTATTGAATATCGACGCAATTTGAGTGTTCCATCGTCATTAGGAGGCCCTAAACGTTACAATTAACTATAATTTTTGCGTCGGATTCGATAATCTAAACTCACAGGAGAACGACCATAAGGTGCCCGAGGCAGCATTAGACCCTTGGAGACAAGTCGGCTGGAGGACGATGTATTGAATCTCGACGCAATTTGAGTGTCCCATGGTCATTACAAGGCCCTAAACGTTACAATTAACTATCATCTTTGCGTCGGATTCGATAATCTAAACTCACAGGAGAACGACCATAAGGTGCCCGAGGCAGCAACAGACCCTTGGAGACCATTCGGCGGTAGGCCGATGTATTGAATCTCGACGCAATTTGAGTGTTCCATCGTCATTACAAGGCCCTGAACGTTACAATTAACTATCATTTTTGCGTCGGATTCGAAAATCTAGACTCACAGGAAAACGACGATAAGGTGCCCGAGACAGCAATAGACCCTTGGAGACAAGTCGGCTGGAGGCCGATGTATTGAATCTCGACGCAATTTGAGTGTTCCATCGGCATTAGGAGGCCCTGAACGTTACAATTAAATATCATTTTTGCGTCGGGTTCGAAAATCTATACTTACAAGAGAACGTCCATAAGGTGCCCCAGGCAGCAATAGACCCTTGGAGACAAGTCGGCTGGAGGACGATGTATTGAATCTCGACGCAATTTGAGAGTTCCATCGTCATTAGGCGGCCCTGAACGTTACAATTAACTATCATTTTTGCGTCGGATTCGAAAATCTAGACTTACAAGAGAACGACCATAAAGTGCCCGAGGCAGCATTAGATCCTTGGAGACAAGTCGGCTGGAGGACGATGTATTGAATCTCGACGCAATTTGAGTGTTCCATCGGCATTAGGAGGCCCTGAACGTTAAAATTAACTATCATTTTTGCGTCGGATTCGATAATCTAAACTCACAGGAGAACGACCATACGGTGCCCGAGGCAGCAACAGACCCTTGGAGACAAGTCGGCTGGAGGACGATGTATTGAATCTCGACGCAATTTGAGTGTTCCATCGTCATTACAAGGCCTTGAACGTTACAATTAACTATCATTTTTGCGTCGGATTCGAAAATCTAGACTCACAGGAGAACGACCATAAGGTGCCCGAGGCAGCAATAGACCCTTGGAGACAAGTCGGCTGGAGGACGATGTATTGGAACCCGACGCAATTTGAGTCTTCTATCGTCATTAGGAGGTGCTGAACGTTACAATTCACTATCATTTTTGCGTCGGATTCGAAAATCTAGACTCACAGGAGAAGGACCATGTGGTGCCCGAGGCAGCGATATCCCCTTGAAGACAAGTCGGCTGGAGGCCGATGTATTGAATCTCGACGCAATTTGAGTGTTCCATCGTCATTAGAAGGCCCTGAACGTTACAATTAACTATCATTCTTGCGTCGGATACGAAAATCTAGACTCACAGGAGAACGACCATAAGGTGCCCGAGGCAGCAATAGACCCTTGGAGACAAGTCGGCTGGAGGACGATGTATTGAATCTCGACGCAATTTGAGAGTTCCATCGTCATTAGGCGGCCCTGAACGTTACAATTAACTATCATTTTGGCGTCGGATTCGTAAATCTAGACTTACAAAAAAACGACCATAAAGTGCCCGAGGCAGCATTAGACACCCTTGGAGACAAGTCGGCTGGTGGACGATGTATTGGATCGCGACGCAATTTGAGTGTTCCATCGTCATTAGGAGGCCCTGAATGTTACAATTAACTATCAGTTTTTCGTCGGATTCGAAAATCTAGACTCACAGCGGACGAACCATTTGGTGCCCGAGGCAGCAAAATCCATTTGGAGACAAATCGGCTGGAGGACGATGTATTGAATCCCGACGCAATTTGAGTCTTCTATCGTCATTAGGAGGCCCTGAATGTTACAATTAACTATCATTTTTGCGTCGGATTCGAAAATCTAGACTCACAGGCGAACGACATAAGGTGCCCGAGGCAGCAATAGACCCTTGGAGACAAGTCGGCTGGAGGCCGATGTATTGAATCTCGACGCAATTTGAGTGTTCCATCGGCATTAGGAGGCCCTGAACGTTAAAATGAACTATCACTTTTGCGTCGGATTCGATAATCTAAACGCACAGGAGAACGACCATACGGTGCCCGAGGCAGCAACAGACCCTTGGAGACAAGTCGGCTGGAGGACGATGTATTGAATCTCGACGCAATTTGAGTGTTCCATCGTCATTACAAGGCCTTGAACGTTACAATTAACTACCATTTTTGCGTCGGATTCGAAAATCTAGACTCACAGGAGAACGACCATAAGGTGCCCGAGGCAGCGATATCCCCTTGGAGACAAGTCGGCTGGAGGACGATGTATTGAATCTCGACGCAATTTGAGTGTCCCATCGTCATTAGGTGGCCCTAAACGTTACAATTAACTATCATTTTTGCGTCGGATTCGATAATCTAAACTCACAGGGTAACGACCATACGGTGCCCGAGGCAGCTATTGACCCTTGGAGACAAGTCGGTTGGAGGACGATGTATTGGATCGCGACGCAAAATGAGTGTTCCATCGTCATTAGGAGGCCCTGAATGTTACAATTAACTATCAGTTTTTCGTCGGATTCGAAAATCTCAACTCACAGGAGAACGACCATTAGGTGCCCGAGGCAGCAATAGACCGTTGGAGACAAGTCGGCTGGAGGCCGATGTATTGAATCTCGACGCAATTTGAGTGTCCCATCGTCATTAGAAGGCCCTGAACGTTACAATTAACTATCATTTATGCGTCGGATTCAAAAATCTACTCACAGGAGAAGTTCATACGGTGCTCGAGACAGCAATATCCCCTTGGAGACAATTCCGCTGGAGGCCGATGTATTGAATCTCGACGCAATTTGAGAGTTCCATCGGCATTAGGAGGCCATGAACGTTACAATTAACTATCATTTTTGCGTCGGATTCGAAAATCTAGACTTACAAGAGAACGACCATAAAGTGCCCGAGGCAGCATTAGATCCTTGGAGACAAGTCGGCGGGAGGCCGATGTATTGAATCTCGACCCAATTAGAGTGTTCCATCGGCATTAGGAGGCCCTGAACGTTACAATTAAATATCATTTTTGCGTCGGGTTCGAAAATCTATACTTACAAGAGAACGTCCATAAGGTGCCCGAGGCAGCAATAGACCCTTGGAGACAAGTCGGCTGGAGGACGATGTATTGAATCTCGACGCAATTCGAGAGTTCCATTGTCATTAGGCGGCCCTGAACGTTACAACTAACTATCATTTTTGCGTCGGATTCGAAAATCTAGACTTACAAGAGAACGACCATAAAGTGCCCGAGGCAGCATTAGATCCTTGGAGACAAGTCGGCTGGAGGACGATGTATTGAATCTCGACGCAATTTGAGTGTTCCATCGTCATTAGAAGGCCCTGAACGTTACAATTAACTATCATTCTTGCGTCGGATACGAAAATCTAGACTCACAGGAGAACGACCATAAGGTGCCCGAGGCAGCAATAGACCCTTGGAGACAAGTCGGCTGGAGGACGATGTATTGAATCTCGACGCAATTTGAGAGTTCCATCGTCATTAGGCGGCCCTGAACGTTACAATTAACTATCATTTTGGCGTCGGATTCGTAAATCTAGACTTACAAAAAAACGACCATAAAGTGCCCGAGGCAGCATTAGACACCCTTGGAGACAAGTCGGCTGGTGGACGATGTATTGGATCGCGACGCAATTTGAGTGTTCCATCGTCATTAGGAGGCCCTGAATGTTACAGTTAACTATCAGTTTTTCGTCGGATTCGAAAATCTAGACTCACAGCAGACGAACCATTTGGTGCCCGAGGCAGCAGTATCCATTTGGAGACAAATCGGCTGGAGGACGATGTATTGAATCCCGACGCAATTTGAGTCTTCTATCGTCATTAGGAGGCCCTGAATGTTACAATTAACTATCATTTTTGCGTCGGATTCGAAAATCTAGACTCACAGGAGAACGACATAAGGTGCCCGAGGCAGCAATAGACCCTTGGAGACAAGTCGGCTGGAGGCCGATGTATTGAATCTCGACGCAATTTGAGTGTTCCATCGGCATTAGGAGGCCCTGAACGTTAAAATTAACTATCATTTTTGCGTCGGATTCGATAATCTAAACTCACAGGAGAACGACCATACGGTGCCCGAGGCAGCAACAGACCCTTGGAGACAAGTCGGCTGGAGGACGATGTATTGAATCTCGACGCAATTTGAGTGTTCCATCGTCATTACAAGGCCTTGAACGTTACAATTAACTACCATTTTTGCGTCGGATTCGAAAATCTAGACTCACAGGAGAACGACCATAAGGTGCCCGAGGCAGCAATAGACCCTTGGAGACAAGTCGGCTGGAGGACGATGTATTGGAACCCGACGCAATTTGAGTCTTCTATCGTCATTAGGAGGTGCTGAACGATACAATTCACTATCATTTTTGCGTCGGATTCGGAAATCTAGACTCACAGGAGAAGGACCATGTGGTGCCCGAGGCAGCGATATCCCCTTGGAGACAAGTCGTCTGGAGGCCGATGTATTGAATCTCGACGCAATTTGAGTGTTCCATCGTCATTAGAAGGCCCTGATCGTTACAATTAACTATCATTTTTGCGTCGGATACGAAAATCTAGACTCACAGGAGAACGACCATAAGGTGCCCGAGGCAGCAATAGACCCTTGGAGACAAGTCGGCTGGAGGACGATGTACTGAATCTCGACGCAATTTGAGAGTTCCATCGTCATTAGGCGGCCCTGAACGTTACAATTAACTATCATTTTGGCGTCGGATTCGTAAATCTAGACTTACAAAAGAACGACCATAAAGTGCCCGAGGCAGTATTAGACACCCTTGGAGACAATGCGGCTGGTGGACGATGTATTGGATCGCGACGCAATTTGAGTGTTCCATCGTCATTAGGAGGCCCTGAATGTTACAATTAACTATCAGTTTTTCGTCGGATTCGAAAATCTAGACTCACAGCAGACGAACCATTTGGTGCCCGAGGCAGCAATATCCATTTGGAGACAAGTCGGCTGGAGGACGATGTATTGAATCTCGACGCAATTTGAGTGTCCCATCGTCATTAGGAGGCCCTAAACGTTACAATTAACTATCATTTTTGCGTCGGATTCGATAATCTAAACTCACAGGGTAACGACCATACGGTGCCCGAGGCAGCTATTGACCCTTGGAGACAAGTCGGTTGGAGGACGATGTATTGGATCGCGACGCAAAATGAGTGTTCCAACGTCATTAGGAGGCCCTGAATGTTACAATTAACTATCAGTTTTTCGTCGGATTCGAAAATCTAAACTCACAGGAGAACGACCATTAGGTGCCCGAGGCAGCAATAGACCGTTGGAGACAAGTCGGCTGGAGGCCGATGTATTGAATCTCGACGCAATTTGAGTGTCCCATCGTCATTAGAAGGCCCTGAACGTTACAATTAACTATCATTTATGCGTCGGATTCAAAAATCTACTCACAGGAGAAGTTCATACGGTGCTCGAGACAGCAATATCCCCTTGGAGACAATTCCGCTGAAGGCCGATGTATTGAATCTCGACGCAATTTGATTGTTCCATCGGCATTAGGAGGCCATGAACGTTACAACTAACTATCATTTTTGCGTCGGATTCGATAATCTAAACTCACAGGAGAACGACCATAAGGTGCCCGAGGCAGCAACAGACCCTCGGAGACAAGTCGGCGGGAGGCCGATGTATTGAATCTCGCCCCAATTTGAGTGTTCCATCGTCATTACAAGGCCCTGAACGTGAAAATTAACTATCATTTTTGCGTCGGATTTGAAAATCTAGACTCACAGGACAACGACCATAAGGTGCCCGAGGCAGCAATAGACCCCTGGAGACAAGTCGGCTGGAGGCCGATGTATTGAATCTCGACGCAATTTGAGTGTTCCATCGGCATTAGGAGGCCCTGAACGTTATAATTAACTATCATTTTTGCGTCGGATTCGATAATCTAAACTCACAGGAGAACGACCATAAGGTGCCCGAGGCAGCAATAGACCCTTGGAGACAAGTCGACTGGAGGCCGATGTATTGAATCTCGACGCAATTTGAGTGTTCCATCGTCATTACAAGGCCCTGAACGTTACTATTAACTATCATTTTTGCGTCGGATTCGAAAATCTAGACTCACAGGAGAACGACCATAAGGTGCCCGACGCAGCAATAGACCTTTGGAGACAAGTCGACTGGAGGACGATGTATTGAATCTCGACGCAATTTGAGAGTTCCATCGTCATTAGGCGGCCCTGAACGTTACCATTGACTATCAGTTTTTCGTCGGATTCGAAAATCTAGACTCACAGCAGGCGAACCATTTGGTGCCCGAGGCAGCAATATCCCCTTGGAGACAAATCGGCTGGAGGACGATGTATTGAATCCCGACGCAATTTGAGTCTTCTATCGTAATTAGGAGGCGCTGAACGTTACAATTCACTATCATTTTTGCGTCGGATTCGAAAATCTAGACTCACAGGAGAAGGATCATATTGTGCCCGAGACAGCAATATCCCCTTGGAGACAAGTCGGCAGGAGGACGATGTATTGAATCTCGACGCAATTTGAGTGTCCCATCGTCATTAGAAGGCCCTGAACGTTACAATTAACTATCATTTATGCGTCGGATTCAAAAATCTACTCACAGGAGAAGCTCATACGGTGCTCGAGACAGCAATATCCCCTTGGAGACAATTCCGCTGAAGGCCGATGTATTGAATCTCGACGCAATTTGAGAGTTCCATCGGCATTAGGAGGCCATGAACGTTACAATTAACTATCATTTTTGCATCGGATTCGATAATCTAAACTCACAGGGGAACGACCATACGGTGCCCGAGGCAGCTATTGCCCCTTGGAGACAAGTCGGTTGGAGGACGATGTATTGGATCGCGACGCAAAATGAGTGTTCCATCGTCATTACAAGGCCCTGAACCTTACAATTAACTATCAGTTTCGCGTCGGATTCGAAAATCTACTCACAGGAGGAGTTCATACGGTGCTCGAGACAGCAGTATACCCCTTGGAGACAAATCGGCTGGAGGACGATGTATTGAATCTCGACGCAATTTGAGTGTTCCATCGGCATTAGGAGGCCCTGAACGTTATAATTAACTATCATTTTTGCGTCGGATTCAATAATCTAAACTCACAGGAGAACGACCATAAGGTGCCCGAGGCAGCAATAGACCCTTGGAGACAAGTCGGCTGGAGGCCGATGTATTGAATCTCGACGCAATTTGAGTGTTCCATCGTCATTACAAGGCCCTGAACGTTACAATTAACTATCATTTTTGCGTCGGATTCGAAAATCTAGACTCACAGGAGAACGACCATAAGGTGCCCGAGGCAGTAATAGACCCTTGGAGACAAGTCGGCTGGAGGCCGATGTATTGGATCGCGACGCAAAATGAGTGTTCCATCGTCATTACAAGGCCCTGAACCTTACAATTAACTATCAGTTTCGCGTCGGATTCGAAAATCTACTCACAGGAGAAGTTCATACGGTGCTCGAGACAGCAATATACCCCTTGGAGACAAATCGGCTGGAGGACGATGTATTGAATCTCGACGCAATTTGAGTCTTCTATCGTCATTAGGAGGCGCTGAACGTTACAATTCACTATCATTTTTGCGTCGGATTCGAAAATCTAGACTCACAGGAGAAAGATCATATTGTGCCCGAGACAGCAATATCCCCTTGGAGACAAGTCGGCAGGAGGACGATGTATTGAATCTCGACGCAAATTGAGTGTTCCATCGTCATTACAAGGCCCTGAACGTTACAATTCACTATCATTTTTGCGTCGGATACGAAAATCTAGACTCACAGGAGAAGGATCATATTGTGCCCGAGACAGCAATATCCCCTTGGAGACAAGTCGGCAGGAGGACGATGTATTGAATCTCTACGCAATTTGAGTAACCCATCGTCATTAGGAGGCCCTAAACGTTACAATTAACTATCATTTTTGCGTCGGATTCGATAATCTAAACTCACAGGGGAACGACCATACGGTGCCCGAGGCAGCTCTTGACCCTTGGAGACAAGTCGGTTGGAGGACGATGTATTGGATCGCGACGCAAAATGAGTGTTCCATCGTCATTACAAGGCCCTGAATGTTACTATTAACTATCAGTTTTTCGTCGGATTCGAAAATCTAAACTCACAGGAGAACGACCATTAGGTGCCCGAGGTAGCAATAGACCGTTGGAGACAAGTCGGCTGGAGGCCGATGTATTGAATCTCGACGCGATTTGAGGGTCCCATCGTCATTAGAAGGCCCTGAACGTTATAATTAACTATCATTTTTGCGTCGGATTCTAAAATCTAGACTTACAAGAGAACGACCATAAGGTGCCCGAGGCAGCATTAGACCCTTGGAGAGCAGTCGGCTGGAGGACGATGTATTGAATCTCGACGCAATTTGAGTGTTCCATCGTCATTACAAGGCCCTGAACGTTACAATTAACTATCAATTTTGCGTCGGATTCGAAAATCTAGACTCTCAGGACAACGACCATAAGGTGCCCGAGGCAGCATTAGACCCTTGGAGACAAGTCGGCTGGAGGCCGATGTATTGAATCTCGACGCAATTTGAGTGTTCCATTGTCATTACAAGGCCCTGAACCTTACAATTAACTATCAGTTTCGCGTCGGATTCGAAAATCTACTCACAGGAGAAGTTCATACGGTGCTCGAGACAGCAATATACCCCTTGGAGACAAATCGGCTGGAGGACGATGTATTGAATCTCGACGCAATTTGAGTCTTCTATCGTCATTAGGAGGCAATGAACGTTACAATTCACTATCATTTTTGCGTCCGATTCGAAAATCTAGACTCACAGGAGAAAGATCATATTGTGCCGGAGACAGCTATATCCTTTTGGAGACAAGTCGGCTGGAGGACGATGTATTGAATCTCGACGCAATTTGAGTGTCCCATCGTCATTAGAAGGCCCTGAACGTTACAATTAACTATCATTTTTGCGTCGGATTCTAAAATCTAGACTTACAAGAGAACGACCATGAGGTGCCCGAGACAGCATTAGACCCTTGGAGACAAGTCGGCTGGAGGACCATGTATTGAATCTCGACGCAATGCGAGAGTTCTATCGTCATCAGGAGGCGCTGAACGTTACTATTCACTATCATTTCTGCGTCGGATTCGAAAATCTAGACTAACAGGAGAAGGATCATATGGTGCCCGAGGCAGCAACAGACCCTTGGAGACAAGTCGGCTGGAGGCCGAAGTATTGAATATCGACGCAATTTGAGTGTTCCATCGTCATTAGGAGGCCCTAAACGTTACAATTAACTATCATCTCTGCGTCGGATTCGATAATCTAAACTCACAGGAGAACGACCATAAGGTGCCCGAGGCAGCAACAGACCCTTGGAGACAAGTCGGCGGGAGGCCGATGTATTGAATCTCGACGCAATTTGAGTGTTCCATCGTCATTACAAGGCCCTGAACGTTACAATTAACTATCATTTTTGCGTCGGATTCGAAAATCTAGACTCACAGGAAAACGACCATAAGGTGCCCGAGGCAGCAATAGACCCTTGGAGACAAGTCGGCTGGAGGCCGATGTATTGAATCTCGACGCAATTTGAGTGTCCCATCGTCATTAGAAGGCCCTGAACGTTACAATTAACTATCATTTATGCGTCGGATTAAAAAATCTACTCACAGGAGAAGTTCATACGGTGCTCGAGACAGCAGTATCCCCTTGGAGACAATTCCGCTGGAGGCCGATGTATTGAATCTCGACGCAATTTGAGAGTTCCATCGGCATTAGGAGGCCATGAACGTTACAACTAACTATCATTTTTGCGTCGGATTCGATAATCTAAACTCACAGGGTAACGACCATACGGTGCCCGAGGCAGCTATTGACCCTTGGAGACAAGTCGGTTGGAGGACGATGTATTGGATCGCGACGCAAAATGAGTGTTCCATCGTCATTAGGAGGCCCTGAATGTTACAATTAACTATCAGTTTTTCGTCGGATTCGAATATCTAAACTCACAGGAGAACGACCATTAGGTGCCCGAGGCAGCAATAGACCGTTGGAGACAAGTCGGCTGGAGGCCGATGTATTGAATCTCGACGCAATTTGAGTGTCCCATCGTTATTAGAAGGCCCTGAACGTTACAATTAACTATCATTTATGCGTCGGATTCAAAAATCTACTCACAGGAGAAGTTCATACGGTGCTCGAGACAGCAATATCCCCTTGGAGACAATTCCGCTGGAGGCCGATGTATTGAATCTCGACGCAATTTGAGAGTTCCATCGGCATTAGGAGGCCATGAACGTTACAACTAACTATCATTTTTGCGTCGGATTCGATAATCTAAACTCACAGGAGAACGACCATAAGGTGCCCGAGGCAGCAACAGACCCTTGGAGACAAGTCGGCGGGAGGCCGATATATTGAATCTCGACCCAATTTGAGTGTTCCATCGTCACTACAAGGCCCTGAACGTTAAAATTAACTATCATTTTTGCGTCGGATTCGAAAATCTAGACTCACAGGACAACGACCATAAGGTGCCCGAGGCAGCAATAGACCCCTGGAGACAAGTCGGCTGGAGGCCGATGTATTGAATCTCGACGCAATTTGAGTGTTCCAACGGCATTAGGAGGCCCTGAACGTTATAATTAACTATCATTTTTGCGTCGGATTCGATAATCTAAACTCACAGGAGAACGACCATAAGGTGCCCGAGGCAGCAATAGACCCTTGGAGACAAGTCGGCTGGAGGCCGATGTATTGAATCTCGACGCAATTTGAGTGTTCCATCGTCATTACAAGGCCCTGAACGTTACTATTAACTATCATTTTTGCGTCGGATTCGAAAATCTAGACTCACAGGAGAACGACCATAAGGTGCCCGACGCAGCAATAGACCCTTGGAGACAAGTCGACTGGAGGACGATGTATTGAATCTCGACGCAATTTGAGAGTTCCACCGTCATTAGGCGGCCCTGAACGTTACCATTGACTATCAGTTTTTCGTCGGATTCGAAAATGTAGACTCACAGCAGGCGAACCATTTGGTGCCCGAGGCAGCAATATCCCCTTGGAGACAAATCGGCTGGAGGACGATGTATTTAATCCCGACGCAATTTGAGTCTTCTATCGTCATTAGGAGGCGCTGAACGTTACAATTCACTATCATTTTTGCGTCGGATTCGAAAATGTAGACTCACAGGAGAAAGATCATATAGTGCCCGAGACAGCAATATCCCCTTGGAGACAAGTCGGCAGGAGGACGATGTATTGAATCTCGACGCAATTTGAGTGTTCCATCGTCATTACAAGGCCCTGAACGTTACAATTCACTATCATTTTTGCGTCGGATTCGAAAATCTAGACTCACAGGAGAAGGATCATATTGTGCCCGAGACAGCAATATCCCCTTGGAGACAAGTCGGCAGGAGGACGATGTATTGAATCTCTACGCAATTTGAGTAACCCATCGTCATTAGGAGGCCCTAAACGTTACAATTAACTATCATTTTTGCGTCGGATTCGATAATCTAAACTCACAGGGGAACGACCATACGGTGCCCGAGGCAGCTCTTGACCCTTGGAGACAAGTCGGTTGGAGGACGATGTATTGGATCGCGACGCAAAATGAGTGTTCCATCGTCATTACAAGGCCCTGAATGTTACTATTAACTATCAGTTTTTCGTCGGATTCGAAAATCTAAACACACAGGAGAACGACCATTAGGTGCCCGAGGCAGCAATAGACCGTTGGAGACAAGTCGGCTGGAGGCCGATGTATTGAATCTCGACGCGATTTGAGGGTCCCATCGTCATTAGAAGGCCCTGAACGTTATAATTAACTATCATTTTTGCGTCGGATTCTAAAATCTAGACTTACAAGAGAACGACCATAAGGTGCCCGAGGCAGCATTAGACCCTTGGAGACAAGTCGGCTGGAGGCCGATGTATTGAATCTCGACGCAATTTGAGTGTTCCATTGTCATTACAAGGCCCTGAACCTTACAATTAACTATCAGTTTCGCGTCGGATTCGAAAATCTACGCACAGGAGAAGTTCATACGGTGCTCGAGACAGCAATATACCCCTTGGAGACAAATCGGCTGGAGGACGATGTATTGAATCTCGACGCAATTTGAGTCTTCTATCGTCATTAGGAGGCAATGAACGTTACAATTCACTATCATTTTTGCGTCGGATTCGAAAATCTAGACTCACAGGAGAAAGATCATATTGTGCCGGAGACAGCTATATCCCCTTGGAGACAAGTCGGCTGGAGGACGATGTATTGAATCTCGAAGCAATTTGAGTGTCCCATCGTCATTAGAAGGCCCTGAAAGTTACAATTAACTATCATTTTTGCGTCGGATTCTAAAATCTAGACTTACAAGAGAACGACCATGAGGTGCCCGAGGCAGCATTAGACCCTTGGAGACAAGTCGGCTGGAGGACCATGTATTGAATCTCGACGCAATTTGAGAGTTCTATCGTCATCAGGAGGCGCTGAACGTTACTATTCACTATCATTTCTGCGTCGGATTCGAAAATCTAGACTAACAGGAGAAGGATCATATGGTGCCCGAGGCAGCAACAGACCCTTTGAGACATGTCGGCTGGAGGCCGATGTATTTAATATCGACGCAATTTGAGTGTTCCATCGTCTTTAGGAGGCCCTAAACGTTACAATTAACTATCATCTTTGCGTCGGATTCGATAATCTAAACTCACAGGAGAACGACCATAAGGTGCCCGAGGCAGCAACAGACCCTTGGAGACAAGTCGGCGGGAGGCCGATGTATTGAATCTCGACGCAATTTGAGTGTTCCATCGTCATTACAAGGCCCTGAACGTTACAATTAACTATCATTTTTGCGTCGGATTCGAAAATTTAGACTCACAGGAAAACGACCATAAGGTGCCCGAGGCAGCAATAGACCCTTGGAGACAAGTCGGCTGGAGGCCGATGTATTGAATCTCGACGCAATTTGAGTGTCCCATCGTCATTAGAAGGCCCTGAACGTTACAATTAACTATCATTTATGCGTCGGATTCAAAAATCTACTCACAGGAGAAGTTCATACGGTGCTCGAGACAGCAATATCCCCTTGGAGACAATTCCGCTATAGGCCGATGTATTGAATCTCGACGCAATTTGAGAGTTCCATCGGCATTAGGAGGCCATGAACGTTACAACTAACTATCATTTTTGCGTCGGATTCGATAATCTAAACTCACAGGGTAACGACCATACGGTGCCCGAGGCAGCAATAGACCGTTGGAGACAAGTCGGCTGGAGGCCGATGTATTGAATCTCGACGCAATTTGAGTGTCCCATCGTCATTACAAGGCCCTGAACGTTAAAATTAACTATCATTTTTGCGTCGGATTCGAAAAATTAGACTCACAGGACAACGACCATAAGGTGCCCGAGGCAGCAATAGACCCCTGGAGACAAGTCGGCTGGAGGCCGATGTATTGATTCTCGACGCAATTTGAGTGTTCCATCGGCATTAGGAGGCCCTGAACGTTATAATTAACTATCATTTTTGCGTCGGATTCGATAATCTAAACTCACAGGAGAACGACCATAAGGTGCCCGAGGCAGCAATAGACCCTTGGAGACAAGTCGGCTGGAGGCCGATGTATTGAATCTCGACGCAATTTGAGTGTTCCATCGTCATTACAAGGCCCTGAACGTTACTATTAACTATCATTTTTGCGTCGGATTCGAAAATCTAGACTCACAGGAGAACGACCATAAGGTGCCCGACGCAGCAATAGACCCTTGGAGACAAGTCGACTGGAGGACGATGTATTGAATCTCGACGCAATTTGAGAGTTCCATCGTCATTAGGCGGCCCTGAACGTTACCATTGACTATCAGTTTTTCGTCGGATTCGAAAATCTAGACTCACAGCAGGCGAACCATTTGGTGCCCGAGGCAGCAATATCCCCTTGGAGACAAATCGGCTGGAAGACGATGTATTGAATCCCGACGCAATTTGAGTCTTCTATCGTCATTAGGAGGCGCTGAACGTTACAATTCACTATCATTTTTGCGTCGGATTCGAAAATCTAGACTCACAGGAGAAGGATCATATTGTGCCCGAGACAGCAATATCCCCTTGGAGACAAATCGGCTGGAGGACGATGTATTGAATCTCGACGCAATTTGAGTGTTCCATCGGCATTAGGAGGCCCTGAACGTTATAATTAACTATCATTTTTGCGTCGGATTCAATAATCTAAACTCACAGGAGAACGACCATAAGGTGCCCGAGGCAGCAATAGACCCTTGGAGACAAGTCGGCTGGAGGCCGATGTATTGAATCTCGACGCAATTTGAGTGTTCCATCGTCATTACAAGGCCCTGAACGTTACAATTATCTATCATTTTTGCGTCGGATTCGAAAATCTAGACTCACAGGAGAACGACCATAAGGTGCCCGAGGCATTAATAGACCCTTGGAGACAAGTCGGCTGGAGGCCGATGTATTGGATCGCGACGCAAAATGAGTGTTCCATCGTCATTACAAGGCCCTGAACCTTACAATTAACTATCAGTTTCGCGTCGGATTCGAAAATCTACTCACAGGAGAAGTTCATACGGTGCTCGAGACAGCAATATACCCCTTGGAGACAAATCGGCTGGAGGACGATGTATTGAATCTCGACGCAATTTGAGTCTTCTATCGTCATTAGGAGGCGCTGAACGTTACAATTCACTATCATTTTTGCGTCGGATTCGAAAATCTAGACTCACAGGAGAAAGATCATATTGTGCCCGAGACAACAATATCCCCTTGGAGACAAGTCGGCAGGAGGACGATGTATTGAATCTCGACGCAATTTAAATGTGTTCCATCGTCATTACAAGGCCCTGAACGTTACAATTCACTATCATTTTTGCGTCGGATTCGAAAATCTAGACTCACAGGAGAGGATCATATTGTGCCCGAGACAGCAATATCCCCTTGGAGACAAGTCGGCAGGAGGACGATGTATTGAATCTCTACGCAATTTGAGTAACCCATCGTCATTAGGAGGCCCTAAACGTTACAATTAACTATCATTTTTGCGTCGGATTCGATTATCTAAACTCACAGGGGAACGACCATACGGTGCCCGAGGCAGCTCTTGACCCTTGGAGACAAGTCGGTTGGAGGACGATGTATTGGATCGCGACGCAAAATGAGTGTTCCATCGTCATTACAAGGCCCTGAATGTTACTATTAACTATCAGTTTTTCGTCGGATTCGAAAATCTAAACTCACAGGAGAACGACCATTAGGTGCCCGAGGCAGCAATAGACCGTTGGAGACAAGTCGGCTGGAGGCCGATGTATTGACTCTCGACGCGATTTGAGGGTCCCATCGTCATTAGAAGGCCCTGAACGTTATAATTACCTATCATTTTTGCGTCGGATTCTAAAATCTAGACTTACAAGAGAACGACCATAAGGTGCCCGAGGCAGCC
Organism: Schistocerca americana; assembly: GCF_021461395.2. Taxonomy (NCBI): domain Eukaryota; kingdom Metazoa; phylum Arthropoda; class Insecta; order Orthoptera; family Acrididae; genus Schistocerca; species Schistocerca americana. The sequence continues at coordinate 29,318 of NW_025725992.1, read as the reverse complement.
TTAGACCCTTGGAGAGCAGTCGGCTGGAGGACGATGTATTGAATCTCGACGCAATTTGAGTGTTCCATCGTCATTACAAGGCCCTGAACGTTACAATTAACTATCATTTTTGCGTCGGATTCGAAAATCTAGACTCTCAGGACAACGACCATAAGGTGCCCGAGGCAGCATTAGACCCTTGGAGACAAGTCGGCTGGAGGCCGATGTATTGAATCTCGACGCAATTTGAGTGTTCCATTGTCATTACAAGGCCCTGAAACTTACAATTAACTATCAGTTTCGCGTCGGATTCGAAAATCTACTCACAGGAGAAGTTCATACGGTGCTCGAGACAGCAATATCCCCTTGGAGACAATTCCGCTGGAGGCCGATGTATTGAATCTCGACGCAATTTGAGAGTTCCATCGGCATTAGGAGGCCATGAACGTTACAACTAACTATCATTTTTGCGTCGGATTCGATAATCTAAACTCACAGAGTAACGACCGTACGGTGCCCGAGGCAGCTATTGACCCTTGGAGACAAGTCGGTTGGAGGACGATGTATTGGATCGCGACGCAAAATGAGTGTTCCATCGTCATTAGGAGGCCCTGAATGTTACAATTAACTATCAGTTTTTCGTCGGATTCGAAAATCTAAACTCACAGGAGAACGACCATTAGGTGCCCGAGGCAGCAATAGACCGTTGGAGACAAGTCGGCTGGAGGACCATGTATTGAATCTCGACGCAATTTGAGAGTTCTATCGTCATCAGGAGGCGCTGAACGTTACAATTCACTTTCATTTTTGCGTCGGATTCGAAAATCTAGACTCACAGGAGAAGGATCATATTGTGCCCGAGACAGCAATATCCCCTTGGAGACAAGTCGGCAGGAGGACGATGTATTGAATCTCGACGCAATTTGAGTGTCCCATCGTCATTAGGAGGCCCTAAACGTTACAATTAACTATCATCTTTGCGTCGGATTCGATAATCTAAACTCACAGGAGAACGACCATAAGGTGCCCGAGCCAGCAACAGACCCTTGGAGACAAGTTGGCGGGAGGCCGATGTATTGAATCTCGACGCAATTTGAGTGTTCCATCGTCATTACAAGGCCCTGAACGTTACAATTAACTATCATTTTTGCGTCGGATTCGAAAATCTAGACTCACAGGAAAACGACCATAAGGTGCCCGAGGCAGCAATAGACCCTTGGAGACAAGTCGGCTGGAGGCCGATGTATTGAATCTCGACGCAATTTGAGTGTCCCATCGTCATTAGAAGGCCCTGAACGTTACAATTAACTATCATTTATGCGTCGGATTCAAAAATCTACTCACAGGAGAAGTTCATACGGTGCTCGAGACAGCAATATCCCCTTGGAGACAATTCCGCTGGAGGCCGATGTATTGAATCTCGACGCAATTTGAGAGTTCCATCGGTATTAGGAGGCCATGTACGTTACAACTAACTATCATTTTTGCGTCGGATTCGATAATCTAAACTCACAGGAGAACGACCATAAGGTGCCCGAGGCAGCAACAGACCCTTGGAGACAAGTCGGCGGGAGGCCGATGTATTGAATCTCGACCCAATTTGAGTGTTCCATCGTCATTACAAGGCCCTGAACGTTAAAATTAACTATCATTTTTGCGTCGGATTCGAAAATCTAGACTCACAGGACAACGACCATAAGGTGCCCGAGGCAGCAATAGACCCCTGGAGACAAGTCGGCTGGAGGCCGATGTATTGAATCTCGACGCAATTTGAGTGTTCCATCGGCATTAGGAGGCCCTGAACGTTATAATTAACTATCATTTTTGCGTCGGATTCGATAATCTAAACTCACAGGAGAACGACCATAAGGTGCCCGAGGCAGCAATAGACCCTTGGAGACAAGTCGGCTGGAGGCCGATGTATTGAATCTCGACGCAATTTGAGTGTTCCATCGTCATTACAAGGCCCTGAACGTTAATATTAACTATCATTTTTGCGTCGGATTCGAAAATCTAGACTCACAGGAGAACGACCATAAGGTGCCCGACGCAGCAATAGACCCTTGGAGACAAGTCGACTGGAGGACGATGTATTGAATCTCGACGCAATTTGAGAGTTCCATCGTCATTAGGCGGCCCTGAACGTTACCATTGACTATCAGTTTTTCGTCGGATTCGAAAATCTAGACTCACAGCAGGCGAACCATTTGGTGCCCGAGGCAGCAATATCCCCTTGGAGACAAATCGGCTGGAGGACGATGTATTGAATCCCGACGCAATTTGAGTCTTCTATCGTCATTAGGAGGCGCTGAACGTTACAATTCACTATAATTTTTGCGTCGGATTCGAAAATCTAGACTCACAGGAGAAGGATCATATTGTGCCCGAGACAGCAATATCCCCTTGGAGACAAGTCGGCAGGAGGACGATGTATTGAATCTCGACGCAATTTGAGTGTCCCATCGTCATTAGGAGGCCCTAAACGTTACAATTAACTATCACTTTTGCGTCGGATACGATAATCTAAACTCACAGGGGAAGGACCATACGGTGCCCGAGGCAGCTATTGACCCTTGGAGACAAGTCGGTTGGAGGACGATGTATTGGATCGCGACGCAAAATGAGTGTTCCATCGTCATTACAAGGCCCTGAACCTTACAATTAACTATCAGTTTCGCGTCGGATTCGAAAATCTACTCACAGGAGAAGTTCATACGGTGCTCGAGACAGCAGTATACCCCTTGGAGACAAATCGGCTGGAGGACGATGTATTGAATCTCGACGCAATTTGAGTGTTCCATCGGCATTAGGAGGCCCTGAACGTTATAATTAACTATCATTTTTGCGTCGGATTCAATAATCTAAACTCACAGGAGAACGACCATAAGGTGCCCGAGGCAGCAATAGACCCTTGGAGACAAGTCGGCTGGAGGCCGATGTATTGAATCTCGACGCAATTTGAGTGTTCCATCGTCATTACAAGGCCCTGAACGTTACAATTAACTATCATTTTTGCGTCGGATTCGAAAATCTAGACTCACAGGAGAACGACCATAAGGTGCCCGAGGCAGTAATAGACCCTTGGAGACAAGTCGGCTGGAGGCCGATGTATTAGATCGCGACGCAAAACGAGTGTTCCATCGTCATTACAAGGCCCTGAACCTTACAATTAACTATCAGTTTCGCGTCGGATTCGAAAATCAACTCACAGGAGAAGTTCATACGGTGCTCGAGACAGCAATATACCCCTTGGAGACAAATCGGCTGGAGGACGATGTATTGAATCTCGACGCAATTTGAGTCTTCTATCGTCATTAGGAGGCGCTGAACGTTACAATTCACTATCATTTTTGCGTCGGATTCGAAAATCTAGACTCACAGGAGAAAGATCATATTGTGCCCGAGACAGCAATATCCCCTTGGAGACAAGTCGGCAGGAGGACGATGTATTGAATCTCGACGCAATTTGAGTGTTCCATCGTCATTACAAGGCCCTGAACGTTACAATTCACTATCATTTTTGCGTCGGATTCGAAAATCTAGACTCACAGGAGAAGGATCATATTGTGCCCGAGACAGCAATATCCCCTTGGAGACAAGTCGGCAGGAGGACGATGTATTGAATCTCTACGCAATTTGAGTAACCCATCGTCATTAGGAGGCCCTAAACGTTACAATTAACTATCATTTTTGCGTCGGATTCGATAATCTAAACTCACAGGGGAACGACCATACGGTGCCCGAGGCAGCTCTTGACCCTTGGAGACAAGTCGGTTGGAGGACTATGTATTGGATCGCGACGCAAAATGAGTGTTCCATCGTCATTACAAGGCCCTGAATGTTACTATTAACTATCAGTTTTTCGTCGGATTCGAAAATCTAAACTCACAGGAGAACGACCATTAGGTGCCCGAGGCAGCAATAGACCGTTGGAGACAAGTCGGCTGGAGGCCGATGTATTGAATCTCGACGCGATTTGAGGGTCCCATCGTCATTAGAAGGCCCTGAACGTTATAATTAACTATCATTTGTGCGTCGGATTCTAAAATCTAGACTTACAAGAGAACGACCATAAGGTGCCCGAGGCAGCATTAGACCCTTGGAGAGCAGTCGGCTGGAGGACGATGTATTGTATCTCGACGCAATTTGAGTGTTCCATCGTCATTACAAGGCCCTGAACGTTACAATTAACTATCATTTTTGCGTCGGATTCGAAAATCTAGACTCTCAGGACAACGACCATAAGGTGCCCGAGGCAGCATTAGACCCTTGGAGACAAGTCGGCTGGAGGCCGATGTATTGAATCTCGACGCAATTTGAGTGTTCCATTGTCATTACAAGGCCCTGAACCTTACAATTAACTATCAGTTTCGCGTCGGATTCGAAAATCTACTCACAGGAGAAGTTCATACGGTGCTCGAGACAGCAATATACCCCTTGGAGACAAATCGGCTGGAGGACGATGTATTGAATCTCGACGCAATTTGAGTCTTCTATCGTCATTAGGAGGCAATGAACGTTACAATTCACTATCATTTTTGCGTCGGATTCGAAAATCTAGACTCACAGGAGAAAGATCATATTGTGCCGGAGACAGCTATATCCCCTTGGAGACAAGTCGGCTGGAGGACGATGTATTGAATCTCGACGCAATTTGAGTGTCCCATCGTCATTAGAAGGCCCTGAACGTTACAATTAACTATCATTTTTGCGTCGGATTCTAAAATGTAGACTTACAAGAGAACGACAATGAGGTGCCCGAGGCAGCATTAGACCCTTTGAGACAAGTCGGCTGGAGGACCATGTATTGAATCTCGACGCAATTTGAGAGTTCTATCGTCATCAGGAGGCGCTGAACGTTACTATTCACTATCATTTCTGCGTCGGATTCGAAAATCTAGACTAACAGGAGAAGGATCATATGGTGCCCGAGGCAGCAACAGACCCTTGGAGACAAGTCGGCTGGAGGCCGATGTATTGAATATCGACGCAATTTGAGTGTTCCATCGTCATTAGGAGGCCCTAAACGTTACAATTAACTATCATCTTTGCGTCGGATTCGATAATCTAAACTCACAGGAGAACGACCATAAGGTGCCCGAGGCAGCAACAGACCCTTGGAGACAAGTCCGCGGGAGGCCGATGTATTGAATCTCGACGCAATTTCAGTGTTCCATCGTCATTACAAGGCCCTGAACGTTACAATTAACTATCATTTTTGCGTCGGGTTCGAAAATCTATACTTACAAGAGAACGTCCATAAGGTGCCCGAGGCAGCAATAGACCATTGGAGACAAGTCGGCTGGAGGACGATGTATTGAATCTCGACGCAATTTGAGAGTTCCATCGTCATTAGGCGGCTCTGAACGTTACAATTAACTATCATTTTTGCGTCGGATTCGAAAATCTAGACTTACAAGAGAACGACCATAAAGTGCCCGAGGCAGCATTAGATCCTTGGAGACAAGTCGGCTGGAGGACGATGTATTGATTCTCGATGCAATTTGAGTGTTCCATCGGCATTAGGAGGCCCTGAACGTTAAAATTAACTATCATTTTTGCGTCGGATTCGATAATCTAAACTCACAGGAGAACGACCATACGGTGCCCGAGGCAGCAACCGACCCTTGGAGACAAGTCGGCTGGAGGACGATGTATTGAATCTCGATGCAATTTGAGTGTTCCATCGCCATTACAAGGCCTTGAACGTTACAATTAACTATCATTTTTGCGTCGGATTCGAAAATCTAGACTCACAGGAGAACGACCATAAGGTGCCCGAGGCAGCAATAGACCCTTGGAGACAAGTCGGCTGGAGGACGATGTATTGGAACCCGACGCAATTTGAGTCTTCTATCGTCATTAGGAGGTGCTGAACGTTACAATTCACTATCATTTTTGCGTCGGATTCGAAAATCTAGACTCACAGGACAAGGATCATGTGGTGCCCGAGGCAGCGATATCCCCTTGGAGACAAGTCGGCTGGAGGCCGATGTATTGAATCTCGACGCAATTTGAGTGTTCCATCGTCATTAGAAGGCCCTGAACGTTACAATTAACTATCATTTTTGCGTCGGATACGAAAATCTAGACTCACAGGAGAACGACCATAAGGTGCCCGAGGCAGCAATAGACCCTTGGAGACAAGTCGGCTGGAGGACGATGTATTGAATCTCGACGCAATTTGAGAGTTCCATCGTCATTAGGCGGCCCTGAACGTTACAATTAACTATCATTTTGGCGTCGGATTCGTAAATCTAGACTTACAAAAGAACGACCATAAAGTGCCCGGGGCAGCATTAGACACCCTTGGAGACAAGTCGGCTGGTGGACGATGTATTGGATCGCGACGCAATTTGAGTGTTCCATCGTCATTAGGAGGCCCTGAATGTTACAATTAACTATCAGTTTTTCGTCGGATTCGAAAATCTAGACTCACAGCAGACGAACCATTTGGTGCCCGAGGCAGCAATATCCATTTGGAGACAAATCGGCTGGAGGACGATGTATTGAATCCCGACGCAATTTGAGTCTTCTACCGTCATTAGGGGGCCCTGAATGTTACAATTAACTATCATTTTTGCGTCGGATTCGAAAATCTAGACTCACAGGAGAACGACATAAGGTGCCCGAGGCAGCAATAGACCCTTGGAGACAAGTCGGCTGGAGGCCGATGTATTGAATCTCGACGCAATTTGAGTGTTCCATCGGCATTAGGAGGCCCTGAATGTTAAAATTAACTATCATTTTTGCGTCGGATTCGATAATCTAAACTCACAGGAGAACGACCATACGGTGCCCGAGGCAGCAACAGACCCTTGGAGACAAGTCGGCTGGAGGACGATGTATTGAATCTCGACGCAATTTGAGTGTTCCATCGTCATTACAAGGCCTTGAACGTTACAATTAACTATCATTTTTGCGTCGGATTCGAAAATCTAGACTCACAGGAGAACGACCATAAGGTGCCCGAGGCAGCAATAGACCCTTGGAGACAAGTCGGCTGGAGGACGATGTATTGGAACCCGACGCAATTTGAGTCTTCTATCGTCATTAGGAGGTGCTGAACGATACAATTCACTATCATTTTTGCGTCGGATTCGAAAATCTAGACTCACAGGAGAAGGACCATGTGGTGATCGAGGCAGCGATATCCCCTTGGAGACAAGTCGGCTGGAGGCCGATGTATTGAATCTCGACGCAATTTGAGTGTTCCATCGTCATTAGAAGGCCCTGAACGTTACAGTTAACTATCATTTTTGCGTCGGATACGAAAATCTAGACTCACAGGAGAACGACCATAAGGTGCCCGAGGCAGCAATAGACCCTTGGAGACAAGTCGGTTGGAGGACGATGTATTGGATCGCGACGCAAAATGAGTGTTCCATCGTCATTAGGAGGCCCTTAATGTTACAATTAACTATCAGTTTTTCGTCGGATTCGAAAATCTAAACTCACAGGAGAACGACCATTAGGTGCCCGAGGCAGCAATAGACCGTTGGAGACAAGTCGGCTGGAGGCCGATGTATTGAATCTCGACGCAATTTGAGTGTCCCATCGTCATTAGAAGGCCCTGAACGTTACAATTAACTATCATTTATGCGTCGGATTCAAAAATCTACTCACAGGAGAAGTTCATACGGTGCTCGAGACAGCAATATCCCCTTGGAGACAATTCCGCTGGAGGCCGATGTATTGAATCTCGACGCAATTTGAGAGTTCCATCGTAATTAGGAGGCCATGAACGTTACAATTAACTATCATTTTTGCGTCGGATTCGATAATCTAAACTCACAGGAGAACGACCATAAGGTGCCTGAGGCAGCAACAGACCCTTGGAGACAAGTCGGCGGGAGGCCGATGTATTGAATCTCGACCCAATTTGAGTGTTCCATCGGCATTAGGAGGCCCTGAACGTTACAATTAACTATCATTTTTGCGTCGGGTTCGAAAATCTATACTTACAAGAGAACGTCCATAAGGTGCCCGAGGCAGCAATAGACCCTTGGAGACAAGTCGGCTGGAGGACGATGTATTGAATCTCGACGCAATTTGAGAGTTCCATCGCCATTAGGCGGCTCTGAACGTTACAATTAACTATCATTTTTGCGTCGGATTCGAAAATCTAGACTTACAAGAGAACGACCATAAAGTGCCCGAGGCAGCATTAGATCCTTGGAGACAAGTCGGCTGGAGGACGATGTATTGAATCTCGACGCAATTTGAGTGTTCCATCGGCATTAGGAGGCCCTGAACGTTAAAATTAACTATCATTTTTGCGTCGGATTAGATAATCTAAACTCACAGGAGAACGACCATACGGTGCCCGAAGCAGCAACAGACCCTTGGAGACAAGTCGGCTGGAGGACGATGTATTGAATCTCGACGCAATTTGAGTGTTCCATCGTCATTACAAGGCCTTGAACGTTACAATTAACTATCATTTTTGCGTCGGATTCGAAAATCTAGACTCACAGGAGAACGACCATAAGGTGCCCGAGGCAGCAATAGACCCTTGGAGACAAGTCGGCTGGAGGACGATGTATTGGAACCCGACGCAATTTGAGTCTACTATCGTCATTAGGAGGTGCTGTACGTTACAATTCACTATCATTTTTGCGTCGGATTCGAAAATCTAGACTCACAGGAGAAGGACCATGTGGTGCCCGAGGCAGCGATATCCATTTGGAGACAAGTCGGCTGGAGGCCGATGTATTGAATCTCGACGCAATTTGAGTGTTCCATCGTCATTAGAAGGCCCTGAACGTTACAATTAACTATCATTTTTGCGTCGGATACGAAAATCTAGACTCACAGGAGAACGACCATAAGGTGCCCGAGGCAGCAATAGACCCTTGGAGACAAGTCGGCTGGAGGACGATGTATTGAATCTCGACGCAATTTGAGAGTTCCATCGTCATTAGGCGGCCCTGAACGTTACAATTAACTATCATTTTGGCGTCGGATTCGTAAATCTAGACTTACAAAAGAACGACCATAAAGTGCCCGAGGCAGCATTAGACACCCTTGGAGACAAGTCGGCTGGTGGACGATGTATTGGATCGCGACGCAGTTTGAGTGTTCCATCGTCATTAGGAGGCCCTGAATGTTACAATTAACTATCAGTTTTTCGTCGGATTCGAAAATCTAGACTCACAGCAGACGAACCATTTGGTGCCCGAGGCAGCAATATCCATTTGGAGACAAATCGGCTGGAGGACGATGTATTGAATCCCGACGCAATTTGAGTCTTCTATCGTCATTAGGAGGCCCTGAATGTTACAATTAACTATCATTTTTGCGTCGGATTCGAAAATGTAGACTCACAGGAGAACGACATAAGGTGCCCGAGGCAGCAATAGACCCTTGGAGACAAGTCGGCTGGAGGACGATGTATTGAATCTCGACGCAATTTGAGTGTCCCATCGTCATTAGAAGGCCCTGAACGTTACAATTAACTATCATTTTGGCGTCGGATTCGTAAATCTGAACTTACAAAACAACGACCATAAAGTGCCCGAGGCAGCATTAGACACCCTTGGAGACAAGTCGGCTGGTGGGCGATGTATTGGATCGCGACGCAATTTGAGTGTTCCATCGTCATTAGGAGGCCCTGAATGTTACAATTAACTATCAGTTTTTCGTCGGATTCGAAAATCTAGACTCACTCCAGACGAACCATTTGGTGCCCGAGGCAGCAATATCCATTTGGAGACAAATCGGCTGGAGGACGATGTATTGAATCCCGACGCAATTTGAGTCTTCTATCGTCATTAGGAGGCGCTGAACGTTACAATCCACTATCATTTTTGCGGCGGATTCGAAAATCTAGACTCACAGGAGAAGGATCATATTGTGCCCGAGACAGCAATAGACCCTTGGAGACAAGTCGGCTGGAGGACGATGTATTGAATCTCGACGCAATTTGAGTGTCCCATCGTCATTAGAAGGCCCTGAACGTTACAATTAACTATCATTTATGCGTCGGATTCAAAAATCTACTCACAGGAGAAGTTCATACGGTGCTCGAGACAGCAATATCCCCTTGGAGACAATTCCGCTGGAAGCCGATGTATTGAATCTCGACGCAATTTGAGTGTTCCATCGTCATTAGGAGGCCCTGAATGTTACAATTAACTATCAGTTTTTCGTCGGATTCGAAAATCTAGACTCACAGCAGACGAACCATTTGGTGCCCGAGGCAGCAATACCCATTTGGAGACAAATCGGCTGGAGGACGATGTATTGAATCCCGACGCAATTTGAGTCTTCTATCGTCATTACGAGGCCCTGAATGTTACAATTAACTATCATTTTTGCGTCGGATTCGAAAATCTAGACTCACAGGAGAACGACATAAGGTGCCCGAGGCAGCAATAGACCCTTGGAAACAAGTCGGCTGGAGGCCGATGTATTGAATCTCGACGCAATTTGAGTGTTCCATCGGCATTAGGAGGCCCTGAATGTTAAAATTAACTATCATTTTTGCGTCGGATTCGATAATCTAAACTCACAGGAGAACGACCATACGGTGCCCGAGGCAGCAACAGACCCTTGGAGACAAGTCGGCTGTAGGACGATGTATTGAATCTCGACGCAATTTGAGTGTTCCATCGTCATTACAAGGCCTTGAACGTTACAATTAACTATCATTTTTGCGTCGGATTCGAAAATCTAGACTCACAGGAGAACGACCATAAGGTGCCCGAGGCAGCAATAGACCCTTGGAGACAAGTCGGCTGGAGGACGATGTATTGGAACCCGACGCAATTTGAGTCTTCTATCGTCATTAGGAGGTGCTGAACGTTACAATTCACTATCATTTTTGCGTCGGATTCGAAAATCTAGACTCACAGGAGATGGACCATGTGGTGCCCGAGGCAGCGATATCCCCTTGGAGACAAGTCGGCTGGAGGCCGATGTATTGCATCTCGACGAAATTTGAGTGTTCCATCGTCATTAGAAGGCCCTGAACGTTACAATTAACTATCATTTTTGCGTCGGATACGAAAATCTAGACTCACAGGAGAACGACCATAAGGTGCCCGAGGCAGCAATAGACCCTTGGAGACAAGTCGGCTGGAGGACGATGTATTGAATCTCGACGCAGTTTGAGAGTTCCATCGTCATTAGGCGGCCCTGAACGTTACAATTAACTATCATTTTGGCGTCGGATTCGTAAATCTAGACTTACAAAAGAACGACTATAAAGTGCCCGAGGCAGCATTAGACACCCTTGGAGACAAGTCGGCTGGTGGACGATGTATTGGATCGCGACGCAATTTGAGTGTTCCATCGTCATTAGGAGGCCCTGAATGTTACAATTAACTATCAGTTTTTCGTCGGATTCGAAAATCTACACTCACAGCAGACGAACCATTTGGTGCCCGAGGCAGCAATATCCATTTGGAGACAAATCGGCTGGAGGACGATGTATTGAATCCCGACGCAATTTGAGTCTTCTATCGTCATTAGGAGGCGCTGAACGTTACAATTCACTATCATTTTTGCGTCGGATTCGAAAATCTAGACTCACAGGAGAAGGATCATATTGTGCCCGAGACAGCAATATCCCCTTGGAGACAAGTCGGCTGGAGGACGATGTATTGAATCTCGACGCAATTTGAGTGTCCCATCGTCATTAGGAGGCCCTAAACGTTACAATTAACTATCATTTTTGCGTCGGATTCGATAATCTAAACTCACAGGGGAACGACCATACGGTGCCCGAGGCAGCTATTGACCCTTGGAGACAAGTCGGTTGGAGGACGATGTATTGGATCGCGAAGCAAAATGAGTGTTCCATCGTCATTAGGAGGCCCTTAATGTTACAATTAACTATCAGTTTTGCGTCGGATTCGAAAATCTAGACTCACTGGAGAACGACCATAAGGTGCCCGAGGCAGCAATAGACTCTTGGAGACAAGTCGGCTGGAGGACGATGTATTGGAACCCGACGCAATTTGAGTCTTCTATCGTCATTAGGAGGTGCTGAACGTTACAATTCACTATCATTTTTGCGTCGGATTCGAAAATCTAGACTCACAGGAGGAGGACCATGTGGTGCCCGAGGCAGCGATATCCCCTTGGAGACAAGTCGGCTGGAGGCCGATGTATTGAATCCCGACGCAATTTGAGTGTTCCATCGTCATTAGAAGGCCCTGAACGTTACAAATAACTATCATTTTTGCGTCGGATACGAAAATCTAGACTCACAGGAGAACGACCATAAGGTGCCCGAGGCAGCAATAGACCCTTGGAGACAAGTCGGCTGGAAGGCGATGCATTGAATCTCGACGCAATTTGAGAGTTCCATCGTCATTAGGCGGCCCTGAACGTTACAATTAACTATCATTTTGGCGTCGGATTCGTAAATCTGAACTTACAAAAGAACGACCATAAAGGGCCCGAGGCAGCATTAGACACCCTTGGAGACAAGTCGGCTGGTGGACGATGTATTGGATCGCGACGCAATTTGTGTGTTTCATCGTCATTAGGAGGCCCTGAATGTTACAATTAACTATCAGTTTTTCGTCGGATTCGAAAATCTAGACTCACAGCAGACGAACCATTTGGTGCCCGAGGCAGCAATATCCATTTGGAGACAAATATGCTGGAGGACGATGTATTGAATCCCGACGCAATTTGAGTCTTCTATCGTCATTAGGAGGCGCTGAACGTTACAATTCACTATCATTTTTGCGTCGGATTCGAAAATCTAGACTCACAGGAGAAGGATCATATTGTGCCCGAGACAGCAATATCCCCTTGGAGACAAGTCGGCTGGAGGACGATGTATTGAATCTCGACGCAATTTGAGTGTCCCATCGTCATTAGGAGGCCCTAAACGTTACAATTAACTATCATGTTTGCGTCGGATTCGATAATCTAAACTCACAGGGGAACGACCATACGGTGCCCGAGGCAGCTATTGACCCTTGGAGACAAGTCGGTTGGAGGACGATGTATTGGATCGCGACGCAAAATGAGTGTTCCATCGTCATTAGGAGGCCCTTAATGTTACAATTAACTATCAGTTTTTCGTCGGATTCGAAAATCTAAACTCACAGGAGAACGACCATTAGGTGCCCGAGGCAGCAATAGACCGTTGGAGACAAGTCGGCTGGAGGCCGATGTATTGAATCTCGACGCAATTTGAGTGTCCCATCGTCATTAGAAGGCCCTGAACGTTACAATTAACTATCATTTATGCGTCGGATTCAAAAATCTACTCACAGGAGAAGTTCATACGGTGCTCGAGACAGCAATATCCCCTTGGAGACAATTCCGCTGGAGGCCCGTGTATTGAATCTCGACGCAATTTGGGAGTTCCATCGGCATTAGGAGGCCATGAACGTTACAATTAACTATCATTTTTGCGTCGGATTCGATAATCTAAACTCACAGGAGAACGACCATAAGGTGCCCGAGGCAGCAACATACCCTTGGAGACAAGTCGGCGGGAGGCCGATGTATTGCATCTCGACCCAATTTGAGTGTTCCATCGTCATTACAAGGCCCTGAACGTTAGAATTAACTATCATTTTTGCGTCGGATTCGAAAATCTAGACTCACAGGACAACGACCATAAGGTGCCCGGGCAGCAATAGACCCTTGGAGACAAGTCGGCTGGAGGCCGATGTATTGAATCTCGGCGCAATTTGAGTGTTCCATCGTCATTACAAGGCCCTGAACGTTACTATTAACTATCATTTTTGCGTCGGATTCGAAAATCTAGACTCACAGGAGAACGACCATAAGGTGCCCGACGCAGCAATATCCCCTTGGAGACAAATCGGCTGGAGGACGATGTATTGAATCCCGACGCAATTTGAGTCTTCTATCGTCATTAGGAGGCGCTGAACGTTACAATTCACTATCATTTTTGCGTCCGATTCGAAAATCTAGACTCACAGGAGAAGGATCATATAGTGCCCGAGACAGCAATATCCCCTTGGAGACAAGTCGGCAGGAGGACGATGTATTGAATCTCGACGCAATTTGAGTGTCCCATCGTCATTAGGAGGCCCTAATCGTTACAATTAACTATCATTTTTGCGTCGGATTCGATAATCTAAACTCACAGGGGAACGACCATACGGTGCCCGAGGCAGCTATTGACCCTTGGAGACAAGTCGGTTGGAGGACGATGTATTGGATCGCGACGCAAAATGAGTGTTCCATCGTCATTACAAGGCCCTGAACCTTACAATTAACTATCAGTTTCGCGTCGGATTCGAAAATCTACTCACAGGAGACGTTCATACGGTGCTCGAGACAGCAGTATACCCCTTGGAGACAAATCGGCTGGAGGCCGATGAATTGAATCTCGACGCAATTTGAGTGTTCCATCGGCATTAGGAGGCCCTGAACGATATAATTAACTATCATTTTTGCGTCGGATTCGATAATCTAAACTCACAGGAGAACGACCATAAGGTGCCCGAGGCAGCAATAGACCCTTGGAGACAAGTCGGCTGGAGGCCGATGTATTGAATCTCGACGCAATTTGAGTGTTCCATCGTCATTATGAGGCCCTGAATGTTACAATTAACTATCATTTTTGCGTCGGATTCGAAAATCTAGACTCACAGGAGAACGACCATAAGGTGCCCGAGGCAGCAATAGACCCTTGGAGACAAGTCGGCTGGAGGCCGATGTATTGAATCTCGACGCAATTTGAGTGTTCCATCGGCATTAGGAGGCCCTGAACGTTAAAATTAACTATCATTCTTCCGTCGGATTCGATAATCTAAACTCACAGGAGAACGACCATACGGTGCCCGAGGCAGCAACAGACCCTTGGAGACAAGTCGGCTGGAGGACGATGTATTGAATCTCGACGCAATTTGAGTGTTCCATCGTTATTAGGAGGCCCTGAACGTTACAATTAACTATCATTTTTGCGTCGGGTTCGAAAATCTAGACTTACAAGAGAACGACCATAAAGTGCCCGAAGCAGCATTAGACCCTTGGAGACAAGTCGGCTGGAGGACGATGTATTGGACCGCGACGCAATTTGAGTGTTCCATCGTCATTAGGAGGCCCTGAATGTTACAATTCACTATCAGTTTTTCGTGGGATTCGAATATCTAGACTCACAGGAGTAGGATCATATTGTGCCCGAGACAGCAATATCCCCTTGGAGACAAGTCGGCTGGAGGACGATGTATTGAATCTCGACGCAATTTGAGTCTCCCATCGTCATTCGGAGGCCCTAAACGTTACAATTAACTATCATTTTTGCGTCGGATTCGATAATCTAAACTCACAGGGGAACGACCATACGGTGCCCGAGGCAGCTATTGACCCTTGGAGACAAGTCGGTTGGAGGACGATGTATTGGATCGCGACGCAAAATGAGTGTTCCATCGTCATTAGGAGGCACTGAATGTTACAATTAACTATCAGTTTTTCGTCGGATTCGAAAATCTAAACTCACAGGAGAACGACCATAAGGTGCCCGAAGCAGCAATAGACAGTTGGAGACAAGTCGGCTGGAGGCCGATGTATTGAATCTCGACGCAATTTGAGTGTTCCATCGTCATTACAAGGCCCTGAACCTTACAATTAACTATCAGTTTTGCGTCGGATTCGAAAATCTAGACTCACAGGACAACGACCATAAGGTGCCCGAGGCAGCAATAGACCCTTGGAGACAAGTCGGCTGGAGGCCGATGTATTGAATCTCGACGCAATTTGAGTGTTCCATCGGCATTAGGAGGCCCTGAACGTTACAATTAACTATCATTTTTGCGTCGGGTTCGAAAATCTAGACTTACAAGAGAACGACCATAAGGTGCCCGAGGCAGCAATAGACCCTTGGAGACAAGTCGGCTGGAGGACGACGTATTGAATCTCGACGCAATTTGAGAGTTCTATCGTCATTAGGCGGCCCTGAACGTTACAATGAACTATCATTTTTGCGTTGGATTCGAAAATCTAGACTTACAAGAGAACGACCATAAAGTGCCCGAGGCAGGATTAGATCCTTGGAGACAAGTCGGCTGGAGGACGATGTATTGGATCGCGACGCAATTTGAGTGTTCCATCGTCATTAGGAGGCCCTGAATGTTACAATTAACTATCATTTTTGCGTCGGATTCGAAAATATAGACTCACAGGAGAACGACCATAAGGTGCCCGAGGCAGCAATAGACCCTTGGAGACAAGTCGGCTGGAGGCCGATGTATTGAATCTCGACGCTATTCGAGTGTTCCATCGGCATTAGGAGGCCCTGAACGTTAAAATTAACTATCATTCTTGCGTCGGATTCGATAATCTAAACTCACAGGAGAACGACCATACGGTGCCCGAGGCAGCAACAGACCCTTGGAGACAAGTCGGCTGGAGGACGATGTATTGAATCTCGACGCAATTTGAGTGTTCCATCGTCATTACAAGGCCTTGAACGTTACAATTAACTATCATTTTGGCGTCCGATTCGTAAATCTAGACTTACAAGAGAACGACCATAAAGTGCCCGAGGCAGCATTAGACCCTTGGAGACAAGTCGGCTGGAGGACGATGTATTGGATCGCGACGCAATTTGAGTGTTCCATCGCCATTAGGAGGCCCTGAATGTTACAATTCACTATCAGTTTTTCGTGGGATTCGAAAATCTAGACTCGAACCATTTGGTGCCCGAGGCAGCAATATCCCCTTGGAGACAAATCGGCTGGAGGACGATGTATTGAATCCCGACGCAATTTGAGTGTTCTATCGTCATTAGGAGGCGCTGAACGTTACAATTCACTATCATTTTTGCGTCGGATTCGAAAATCTAGACTCACAGGAGTAGGATCATATTGTGCCCGAGACAGCAATATCCCCTTGGAGACAAGTCGGCTGGAGGACGATGTATTGAATCTCGACGCAATTTGAGTCTCCCATCGTCATTCGGAGGCCCTAAACGTTACAATTAACTATCATTTTTGCGTCGGATTCGATAATCTAAACTCACAGGGGAACGACCATACGGTGCCCGAGGCAGCTATTGACCCTTGGAGACAAGTCGGTTGGAGGACGATGTATTGGATCGCGACGCAAAATGAGTGTTCCATCGTCATTAGGAGGCCCTGAATGTTACAATTATTTATCAGTTTTTCGTCGGATTCGAAAATCTAAACTCACAGGAGAACGACCATAAGGTGCCCGAGGCAGCAATAGACCGTTGGAGACAAGTCGGCTGGAGGCCAATGTATTGAATCTCGACGCGATTTGAGTGTTCCATCGTCATTACAATTCCCTGAACCTTACAATTAACTATCAGTTTTGCGTCGGATTCGAAAATCTAGACTCACAGGACAACGACCATAAGGTGCCCGAGGCAGCAATAGACCCTTGGAGACAAGTCGGCTGGAGGCCGATGTATTGAATCTCGACGCAATTTGAGTGTTCCATCGGCATTAGGAGGCCCTGAACGTTACAATTAACTATCATTTTTGCGTCGGGTTCGAAAATCTAGACTTACAAGAGAACGACCATAAGGTGCCCGAGGCAGGAATAGACCCTTGGAGACAAGTCGGCTGGAGGACGATGTATTGAATCTCGACGCAATTTGAGAGTTCCATCGTCATTAGGCGGCCCTGAACGTTACAATAAACTATCATTTTTGCGTTGGATTCGAAAATCTAGACTTACAAGAGAACGACCATAAAGTGCCCGAGGCAGCATTAGATCCTTGGAGACAAGTCGGCTGGAGGACGATGTATTGGATCGCGACGCAATTTGAGTGTTCCATCGTCATTATGAGGCCCTGAATGTTACAATTAACTATCATTTTTGCGTCGGATTCGAAAATCTAGACTCACAGGAGAACGACCATAAGGTGCCCGAGGCAGCAATAGACCCTTGGAGACAAGTCGGCTGGAGGCCGATGTATTGAATCTCGACGCAATTCGAGTGTTCCATCGGCATTAGGAGGCCCTGAACGTTAAAATTAACTATCATTCTTGCGTCGGATTCGATAATCTAAACTCACAGGAGAACGACCATACGGTGCCCGAGGCAGCAACAGACCCTTGGAGACAAGTCGGCTGGAGGACGATGTATTTAATCCCGACGCAATTTGAGTCCTCTATCGTCATTAGGAGGCGCTGAACGTTACAATTCACTATCATTTTTGCGTCAGATTCGAAAATCTAGACTCACAGGAGAAGGATCATATTGTGCCCGAGACAGCAGTATCCCCTTGGAGACAAGTCGGCTGGAGGACGATGTATTGAATCTCGACGCAATTTGAGTCTCCCATCGTCATTCGGAGGCCCTAAACGTTACAATTAACTATCATTTTTGCGTCGGATTCGATAATCTAAACTCACAGGGGAACGACCATAAGGTGCCGAGGCAGCAATAGACCCTTGGAGACAAGTCGGCTGGAGGCCGAAGTATTGAATCTCGACGCAATTTGAGTGTCCCATCGGCATTAGGAGGCCCTGAACGTTACAATTAACTATCATTTTTGCGTCGGGTTCGAAAATCTAGACTTACAAGAGAACGACCATAAAGTGCCCGAGGCAGCATTAGATCCTTGGAGACAAGTCGGCTGGAGGACGATGTATTGGATCGCAACGCAATTTGAGTGTTCCATCGTCATTATGAGGCCCTGAATGTTACAATTAACTATCATTTTTGCGTCGGATTCGAAAATCTAGACTCACAGGAGAACGACCATAAGGTGTCCGAGGCAGCAATAGACCCTTGGAGACAAGTCGGCTGGAGGCCGATGTATTGAATCTCGACGCAATTTGTGTGTTCCATCGGCATTAGGAGCCCCTGAACGTTAAAATTAACTATCATTCTTGCGTCGGATTCGATAATCTAAAGTCACAGGAGAACGACCATACGGTGCCCGAGGCAGCAACAGACCCTTGGAGACAAGTCGGCTGGAGGACGATGTATTGAATCTCGACGCAATTTGAGTGTTCCATCGTCATTACAAGGCCCTGAACGTTACAATTAACTATCATTTTTGCGTCGGATTCGAAAATCTAGACTCACAGGAGAACGACCATAAGGTGCCCGAGGCAGCAATAGACCCTTGGAGACAAGTCGGCTGGAGGCCGATGTATTGAATCTCGACGCAATTTGAGTGTTCCATCGGCATTAGGAGGCCCTGAACGTTACAATTAACTATCATTTTTGCGTCGGGTTCGAAAATCTAGACTTACAAGAGAACGACCATAAAGTGCCCGTGGCAGCAATAGACCCTTGGAGACAAGTCGGCTGGAGGACGATGTATTGAATCTCGACGAAATTTGAGAGTTCCATCGTCATTAGGCGGCCCTGAACGTTACAATTAACTATCATTTTTGCGTCGGATTCGAAAATCTAGACTTACAAGAGAACGACCATAAAGTGCCCGAGGCAGCATTAGATCCTTGGAGACAAGTCGGCTGGAGGACGATGTATTGGATCGCAACGCAATTTGAGTGTTCCATCGTCATTATGAGGCCCTGAATGTTACAATTAACTATCATTCTTGCGTCGGATTCGATAATCTAAACTCACAGGAGAACGACCATACGGTGCCCGAGGCAGCAACAGACCCTTGGAGACAAGTCGGCTGGAGGACGATGTATTGAATCTCGACGCAATTTGAGTGTTCCATCGTCATTACAAGGCCTTGAACGTTACAATTAACTATCATTTTGGCGTCCGATTCGAAATCTAGACTTACAAGAGAACGACCATAAAGTGCCCGAGGCAGCATTAGACCCTTGGAGACAAGTCGGCTGGAGGACGATGTATTGGATCGCGACGCAATTTGAGCGTTCCATCGTCATTAGGAGGCCCTGAATGTTACAATTAACTATCAGTTTTTCGTCGGATTCGAAAATCTAGACTCACAGCAGACGAACCATTTGGTGCCCGAGGCAGCAATCTCCCCTTGGAGACAAATCGGCTGGAGGACGATGTATTTAATCCCGACGCAATTTGAGTCCTCTATCGTCATTAGGAGGCGCTGAACGTTACAATTCACTATCATTTTTGCGTCAGATTCGAAAATCTAGACTCACAGGAGAAGGATCATATTGTGCCCGAGACAGCAATATCCCCTTGGAGACAAGTCGGCTGGAGGACGATGTATTGAATCTCGACGCAATTTGAGTCTCCCATCGTCATTCGGAGGCCCTAAACGTTACAATTAACTATCATTTTTGCGTCGGATTCGATAATCTAAACTCACAGGGGAACGACCATAAGGTGCCCGAGGCAGCAATAGACCCTTGGAGACAAGTCGGCTGGAGGCCGATGTATTGAATCTCGACGCAATTTGAGTGTTCCATCGGCATCAGGAGGCCCTGAACGTTACAATTAACTATCATTTTTGCGTCGGGTTCGAAAATCTAGACTTACAAGAGAACGACCATAAAGTGCCCGAGGCAGCATTAGATCCTTGGAGACAAGTCGGCTGGAGGACGATGTATTGGATCGCAACGCAATTTGAGTGTTCCATCGTGATTATGAGGCCCTGAATGTTACAATTAACTATCATTTTTGCGTCGGATTCGAAAATCTAGACTCACAGGAGAACGACCATAAGGTGTCCGAGGCAGCAATAGACCCTTGGAGACAAGTCGGCTGGAGGCCGATGTATTGAATCTCGACGCAATTTGTGTGTTCCATCGGCATTAGGAGCCCCTGAACGTTAAAATTAACTATCATTCTTGCGTCGGATTCGATAATCTAAAGTCACAGGAGAACGACCATACGGTGCCCGAGGCAGCAACAGACCCTTGGAGACAAGTCGGCTGGAGGACGATGTATTGAATCTCGACGCAATTTGAGTGTTCCATCGTCATTACAAGGCCCTGAACGTTACAATTAACTATCATTTTTGCGTCGGATTCGAAAATCTAGACTCACAGGAGAACGACCATAAGGTGCCCGAGGCACCAATAGACCCTTGGAGACAAGTCGGCTGGAGGCCGATGTATTCAATCTCGACGCAATTTGAGTGTTCCATCGGCATTAGGAGGCCCTGAACGTTACAATTAACTATCATTTTTGCGTCGGGTTCGAAAATCTAGACTTACAAGAGAACGACCATAAAGTGCCCGTGGCAGCAATAGACCCTTGGAGACAAGTCGGCCGGAGGACGATGTATTGAATCTCGACGAAATTTGAGAGTTCCATCGTCATTAGGCGGCCCTGAACGTTACAATTAACTATCATTTTTGCGTCGGATTCGAAAATCTAGACTTACAAGAGAACGACCATAAAGTGCCCGAGGCAGCATTAGATTCTTGGAGACAAGTCGGCTGGAGGACGATGTATTGGATCGCAACGCAATTTGAGTGTTCCATCGTCATTATGAGGCACTGAATGTTACAATTAACTATCATTTTTGCGTCGGATCCGATAATCTAAACTCACAGGGGAACGACCATACGGTGCCCGAGGCAGCTATTGACCCTTGGAGACAAGTCGGTTGGAGGACGATGTATTGGATCGCGACGCAAAATGAGTGTTCCATCGTCATTAGGAGGCCCTGAATGTTACAATTAACTATCAGTTTTTCGTCGGATTCGAAAATCTAAACTCACAGGAGAACGACCATAAGGTGCCCGAGGCAGCAATAGACCGTTGGAGACAAGTCGGCTGGAGGCCGATGTATTGAATCTCGACGCAATTTGAGTGTTCCATCGTCATTACAAGGCCCTGAACCTTACAATTAACTATCAGTTTCGCGTCGGATTGGAAAATCTACTCACAGGAGAAGTTCATACGGTGCTCGAGACAGCAATATACCCCTTGGAGACAAATCGGCTGGAGGACGATGTATTGAATCTCGACGCAATTTGAGTCTTCTATCGTCATTAGGAGGCAATGAACGTTACAATTCACTATCATTTTTGCGTCGGATTCGAAAATCTAGACTCACAGGAGAAAGATCATATTGTGCCCGAGACAGCAATATCCCTTGGAAACAAGTAAGCTGGAACACGATGTATTCAATCTCGACGCAATTTGAGTGTCCCATCGTCATTAGGAGGCCCTAAACGTTACAATTAACTATCATTTTTGCGTCGGATTCGATAATGTAAACCCACAGGGGAACGACCATACGGTGCCCGAGGCAGCTATTGACCCTTGGAGACAAGTCGGTTAGAGGACGATGTATTGGATCGCGACGCAATTTGTGTGTTCCATCGGCATTAGGAGCCCCTGAACGTTAAAATTAACTATCATTCTTGCGTCGGATTCGATAATCTAAAGTCACAGGAGAACGACCATACGGTGCCCGAGGCAGCAACAGACCCTTGGAGACAAGTCGGCTGGAGGACGATGTATTGAATCTCGACGCAATTTGAGTGTTCCATCGTCATTACAAGGCACTGAACGTTACAATTAACTATCATTTTTGCGTCGGATTCGAAAATCTAGACACACAGGAGAACGACCATAAGGTGCCCGAGGCAGCAAGAGACCCTTGGAGACAAGTCGGCTGGAGGACGATGTATTGAATCTCGACGCAATTTGAGTGTTCCATCGTCATTAGAAGGCCCTGAACGTTACAATTAACTATCATTTTTGCGTCGGATTCGAAAATCTAGACTCACAGGAGAACGACCATAAGGTGCCCGAGGCAGCAATAGACCCTTGGAGACAAGTCGGCTGGAGGCCGATGTATTGAATCTCGACGCAATTTGAGTGTTCCATCGTCATTAGGAGGCCCTGAACGTTACAATTAACTATCATTTTTGCGTCGGGTTCGAAAATCTAGACTTACAAGAGAACGACCATAAAGTGCCCGAGGCAGCAATAGACCCTTGGAGACAAGTCGGCTGGAGGACGATGTATTGAATCTCGACGAAATTTGAGAGTTCCATCGTCATTAGGCGGCCCTGAACGTTACAATTAACTATCATTTTTGCGTCGGATTCGAAAATGTAGACTTACAAGAGAACGACCATAAAGTGCCCGAGGCAGCATTAGATCCTTGGAGACAAGTCGGCTGGAGGACGATGTATTTAATCCCGACGCAATTTGAGTCCTCTATCGTCATTAGGAGGCGCTGAACGTTACAATTCACTATCATTTTTGCGTCGGATTCGCAAATCTAGACTCACAGGAGAAGGATCATATTGTGCCCGAGACAGCAATATCCCCTTGGAGACAAGTCTGCTGGAGGACGATGTATTGAATCTCGACGCAATTTGAGTCTCCCATCGTCATTCGGAGGCCCTAAACGTTACAATTAACTATCATTTTTGCGTCGGATTCGATAATCTAAACTCACAGGGGAACGACCATACGGTGCCCGAGGCAGCTATTGACCCTTGGAGACAAGTCGGTTGGAGGACGATGTATTGGATCGCGACGCAAAATGAGTGTTCCATCATCATTAGGATGCCCTGAATGTTACAATTAACTATCAGTTTTTCGTCGGATTCGAAAATCTAAACTCACAGGAGAACGACCATAAGGTGCCCGAGGCAGCAATAGACCGTTGGAGACAAGTCGGCTGGAGGCCGATGTATTGAATCTCGACGCAATTTGAGTGATCAATCGTCATTACAAGGCCCTGAACCTAACAATTAACTATCAGTTTCGCGTCGGATTGGAAAATCTACTCACAGGAGAAGTTCATACGGTGCTCGAGACAGCAATATACCCCTTGGAGACAAATCGGCTGCAGGACGATGTATTGAATCTCGACGCAATTTGAGTCTTCTATCGTCATTAGGAGGCAATGAACGTTACAATTCACTATCATTTTTGCGTCGGATTCGAAAATCTAGACTCACAGGAGAAAGATCATATTGTGCCCGAGACAGCAATATCCCCTTGGAAACAAGTCGGCTGGAACACGATGTATTGAATCTCGACGCAATTTGAGTGTCCCATCGTCATTAGGAGGCCCTAAACGTTACAATTAACTATCATTTTTGCGTCGGATTCGATAATCTAAACCCACAGGGGAAAGACGATACGGTGCCCGAGGCAGCTATTGACCCTTGGAGGCAAGTCGGTTGGAGGACGATGTATTGGATCGCGACGCAAAATGAGTGTTCCATCGTCATTAGGAGGCCCTGAATGTTACAATTAACTATCAGTTTTTCGTCGGATTCGGAAATCTAAACTCACAGGAGAACGACCATAAGGTGCCCGAGGCAGCAATAGACCGTTGGAGACAAGTCGGCTGGAGGCCGATGTATTGAATCTCGACGCAATTTGAGTGTTCCATCGTCATTACAAGGCCCTGAACCTTACAATTAACTATCAGTTTCGCGTCGGATTGGAAAATCTACTCACAGGAGAAGTTCATACGGTGCTCGAGACAGCAATATACCCCTTGGAGACAAATCGGCAGGAGGACGATGTATTGAATCTCGACGCAATTTGAGTCTTCTATCGTTGTTAGGAGGCAATGAACGTTACAAATCACTATCATTTTTGCGTCGGATTCGAAAATCTAGACTCACAGGAGAAAGATCATATTGTGCCCGAGACAGCAATATCCCCTTGGAGACAAGTCGGCTGGAGGACGATGTATTGAATCTCGACGCAATTTGAGTGTCCCATCGTCATTAGAAGGCCCTGAACGTTACAATTAACTATCATTTTTGCGTCGGATTCTAAAATCTAGACTTACAAGAGAACGACCATAAGGTGCTCGAGGCAGCATTAGACCCTTGGAGACAAGTCGGCTGGAGGACGATGTATTGAACCTCGACGCAATTTGAGAGTTCTATCGTCATCAGGAGGCGCTGAACGTTACTATTCACTATCATTTTTGCGTCGGATTCGAAAATCTAGACTCACAGGAGAAGGATCATATTGTGCCCGAGACAGCAATATCCCCTTGGATACAAGTCGGCTGGAGGACGATGTATTGAATCTCGACGCAATTTGAGTGTCCCATCGTCATTAGGAGGCCCTAAACGTTACAATTAACTATAATTTTTGCGGCGGATACGATAATCTAAACTCACAGGAGAACGACCATAAGGTGCCCGAGGCAGCATTAGACCCTTGGAGACAAGTCGGCTGGAGGACGATGTATTGAATCTCGACGCAATTTGTGTGTTCCATCGGCATTAGGAGGCCCTGAACGTTATAATTAACTATCATTTTTGCGTCGGATTCGATAATCTAAACTCACAGGCGAACGACCATAAGGTGCCCGAGGCAGCGATAGACCCTTGGAGACAAGTCGGCTGGAGGCCGATGTATTGAATCTCGACGCAATTTGAGTGTTCCATCGTCATTACAAGGCCCTGAACGTTACAATTAACTATCATTTTTGCGTCGGATTCGAAAATCTAGACTCACAAGAGAACGACCATAAGGAGCCCGAGGCAGCAATAGACCCTTGGAGACAAGTCGGCTGGAGGCCGATGTATTGAATCTCGACGCAATTTGAGAGTTCCATCGTCATTAGGCGGCCCTGAACGTTACAATTAACTATCATTTTTGCGTCGGATTCGAAAATCTAGACTTACAAGAGAACGACCATAAAGTGCCCGAGGCAGCATTAGATCCTTGGAGACAAGTCGGCTGGAGGACGATGTATTGGATCGCGACGCCATTTGAGTGTTCCATCGTCATTATGAGGCCCTGAATGTTACAATTAACTATCATTTTTGCGTCGGATTCGAAAATCTAGACTCACAGGAGAACGACCATAAGGTGCAAGAGGCAGCAATAGACCCTTGGAGACAAGTCGGCTGGAGGCCGATGTATTGAATCTCGACGCAATTTGAGTGTTCCATCGGCTTTAGGAGGCCCTGAACGTTAAAATTAACTATCAATCTTGCGTCGGATTCGTTAATCTAAACTCACAGGAGAACGACCATACGGTGCCCGAGGCAGCAACAGACCCTTGGAGACAAGTCGGCTGGAGGACGATGAATTGAATCTCGACGCTATTTGAGTGTTCCATCGTCATTACAAGGCCTTGAACGTTACAATTAACTATCATTTTGGCGTCGGATTCGTAAATCTAGACTTACAAGAGAACGACCATAAAGTGCCCGAGGCAGCATTAGACCCTTGGAGACAAGTCGGCTGGAGGACGATGTATTGGATCGCGACGCAATTTGAGTGTTCCATCGTCATTAGGAGGCCCTGAATGTTACAATTAACTATCAGTTTTTCGTCGGATTCGAAAATCTAGACTCACAGCAGACGAACCATTTGGTGCCCGAGGCAGCAATATCCCCTTGGAGACAAGTCGGCTGGAGGACGATGTATTTAATCCCGACGCAATTTGAGTCTTCTATCGTCATTAGGAGGCGCTGAACGTTACAATTCACTATCATTTTTGCGTCGGATTCGAAAATCTAGACTCACAGGAGAAGGATCATATTGTGCCGGAGACAGCAATATCCCCTTGGAGACAAGTCGGCTGGAGCACGATGTATTGAATCTCGACGCAATTTGAGTCTCCCATCGTCATTCGGAGGCCCTAAACGTTACAATTAACTATCATTTTTGCGTCGGATTCGATAATCTAAACTCACAGGGGAACGACCATACGGTGCCCGAGGCAGCTATTGACCCTTGGAGACAAGTCGGTTGGAGGACGATGTATTGGATCGCGACGCAAAATGAGTGTTCCATCGTCATTAGGAGGCCCTGAATGTTACAATTAACTATCAGTTTTTCGTCGGATTCGAAAATCTAAACTCACAGGAGAACGACCATAAGGTGCCCGAGGCAGCAATAGACCGTTGGAGACAAGTCGGCTGGAGGCCAATGTATTGAATCTCGACGCAATTTGAGTGTTCCATCGTTATTACAAGGCCCTGAACCTTACAATTAACTATCAGTTTTGCGTCGGATTAGAAAATCTAGACTCACAGGACAACGACCATAAGGTGCCCGAGGCAGCAATAGACCCCAGGAGACAAGTCGGCTGGAGGCCGATGTAATGAATCTCGACGCAATTTGAGTGTTCCATCGTTATTACAAGGCCCTGAACCTTACAATTAACTATCAGTTTTGCGTCGGATTCGAAAATCTAGACTCACAGGACAACGACCATAAGGTGCCCGAGGCAGCAATAGACCCCTGGAGACAAGTCGGCTGGAGGCCGATGTATTGAATCTCGACGCAATTTGAGTGTTCCATCGGCATTAGGAGGCCCTGAACGTTATAATTAACTATCATTTTGGCGTCCGATTTGTAAATCTAGACTTGCAAGAGAACGACCATAATGTGCCCGAGGCAGCATTAGACCCTTGTAGACAATTCGGCTGGAGGACGATGTATTGGATCGCGACGCAATTTGAGTGTCCATCGTCATTATGAGGCCCTGAATGTTACAATTAACTGTCATTTTTGCGTCGGATTCGAAAATCTAGACTCACAGGAGAACGACCATAAGGTGCCCGAGGCAGCAATAGACCCTTGGAGACAAGTCGGCTGGAGGCCGATGTATTGAATCTCGACGCAATTTGAGTGTTCCATCGGCATTAGGAGGCCCTGAACGTTAAAATTAACTATCATTCTTGCGTCGGATTCGATAATCTAAACTCACAGGAGAACGACCATACGGTGCCCGTGGCAGCAACAGACCCTTGGAGACAAGTCGGCTGGAGGACGATGTATTGAATCTCGACGCAATTTGAGTGTTCCATCGTCATTACAAGGCCTTGAACGTTACAATTAACTATCATTTTGGCGTCCGATTTGTAAATCTAGACTTGCAAGAGAACGACCATAATGTGCCCGAGGCAGCATTAGACCCTTGTAGACAATTCGGCTGGAGGACGATGTATTGGATCGCGACGCAATTTGAGTGTTCCATCGTCATTAGGAGGCCCTGAATGTTACAATTAACTATCAGTTTTTCGTCGGATTCGAAAATCTAGACTCACAGCAGACGAACCATTTGGTGCCCGAGGCAGGAATATCCCCTTGGAGACAAATCAGCTGGAGGACGATGTATTTAATCCCGACGCAATTTGAGCTCTCTATCGTCATTAGGAGGCGCTGAACGTTACAATTCACTATCATTTTTGCGTCGGATTCGAAAATCTAGACTCACAGGAGAAGGATCATATTGTGCCCGAGACAGCAATATCCCCTTGGAGACAAGTCGGCTGAAGGACGATGTATTGAATCTCGACGCAATTTGAGTCTCCCATCGTCATTCGGAGGCCCTAAACGTTACAATTAACTATCATTTTTGCGTCGGATTCGATAATCTAAACTCACAGGGGAACGACCATACGGTGCCCGAGGCAGCTATTGGCCCTTGGAGACAAGTCGGTTGGAGGGCGATGTATTGGATCGCGACGCAAAATGAGTGTTCCATCGTCATTAGGAGGCCCTGAATGTTACAATTAACTATCAGTTTTTCGTCGGATTCGAAAATCTAAACTCACAGGAGAACGACCATAAGGTGCCCGAGGCAGCAATAGACCGTTGGAGACAAGTCGGCTGGAGGCCGATGTATTGAATCTCGACGCAATTTGAGTGTTCCATCGTCATTACAAGGCCCTGAACCTTACAATTAACTATCAGTTTTGCGTCGGATTCGAAAATCTAGACTCACAGGACAACGACCATAAGGTGCCCGAGGCAGCAATAGACCCCTGGAGACAAGTCGGCTGGAGGCCGATGTATTGAATCTCGACGCAATTTGAGTGTTCCATCGGCATTAGGAGGCCCTGAACGTTATAATTAACTATCATTTTTGCGTCGGATTCGATAATCTAAACTCACAGGAGAACGACCATAAGGTGCGCGAGGCAGCAATAGACCCTTGGAAACAAGTCGGCTGGAGGCCGATGTATTGAATCTCGACGCAATTTGAGTGTTCCATCGTCATTACAAGGCCCTGAACGTTACAATTAACTATCAATTTTGCGTCGGATTCGAAAATGTAGACTCACAGGAGAACGACCATAAGGTGCCCGAGGCAGCAATAGACCCTTGGAGACAAGTCGGCTGGAGGCCGATGTATTGAATCTCGACGCAATTTGAGTGTTCCATCGGCATTAGGAGGCCCTGAACGTTACAATTAACTATCATTTTTGCGTCGGGTTCGATAATCTAAACTCACAGGAGAACGACCATACGGTGCCCGAGGCAGCAACAGACCCTTGGAGACAAGTCGGCTGGAGGACGATGTATTGAATCTCGACGCAATTTGAGTGTTCCATCGTCATTACAAGGCCTTGAACGTTACAATTAACTATCATTTTGGCGTCGGATTCGTAAATCTAGACTTACAAGAGAACGACCTTAAAGTGCCCGAGGCAGCATTAGACCCTTGGAGACAAGTCGGCTGGAGGACGATGTATTGGATCGCGACGCAATTTGAGTGTTCGATCGTCATTAGGAGGCCCTGAATGTTACAATTAACAATCAGTTTTTCG